>NC_043704.1:96549947-96566164 GCF_006229205.1 Suricata suricatta | reverse complement strand
TGTATTTTCGTTTTCATTGGTTTCCATATATTTTTTAATTTCTTCTCTAATTGCCTGATTAACCCAATCATCCTTTAGTAGGGTGGTTTTTAACTTCCACATTTTTGGAAGTTTTCCAGACTTTTCCCTGTGGTTAATTTCAAGTTTCATAGCATTGTGATCTGAAAGTGTGCATGGTATGATCTCTATTTGTTTATACTTATGGAGAGCTGCTTTATGCCCCAGCTGAAAGTTCTTGATTTGAAAAAATTCCTTTGCAGAAGTTTCTTTTACGTGTCCTATTTGACTAAACTTTAAAAATTATATTTCTTAATTGTGCTTTATTTTCTTTGAATGAGTCATACAGATATTTCTATGGTAAGATTTAAGGGCCTCTGATAGTATTAAAGGACCAAGCACAAAGAAAAGTTTTAAACTTGATATCTCCTTTTCTGTTACACTGTACAAAATCTGACTTGCAAAGTTCCCACCACAGAATCTCCTCATAAAAAATACAGAAAAAGTATGGCATGCCTGCCTCCTCTCTGGCCTGAGTAAGCCGCTGAAATCTTCCCTTTCTCCTTTTGGTTACAAATGCTCCGTTTGTGATAAATTAACCCAGTTCTTCTAGGTCTATAACACATTTCTCAAATTCTTCACTGAAAATGAGTTAGCCCTTCCTGGTTTTTGTGTTCTATATATTTAACTTTATTTTGCTTTGTTTTTGTACTGAATAGATTATCAACAACTACCATTTATTGAGAGCTAGACATGGTTGTAAAAACATTTTCTCTAATCTTCACAACAACCTGCAAGTCAAATATTATTCTTCACATACCACAACTGAGGTAACGGTGGCTGAAGGTCACCCAACCAGAGACTGTAAATTGAGGTGTAAAAAAAAGTTTTCCTGCATTTCTCACGGTCCCTGTGTGTCAGCAGTAATGAAAAATGAATGTTGCCATTGCAACACAACGATGGTTAGAAAGAAAGAGTGAAATTCTGTGGTTTAGTTAATGCTGTGGGAAGACGTTTTGAAAGCCAACCTTCACACAGTCTCCTGCGCTCTCCTTGCTGATAAAGGCCTACATGAAGAGGAGATTAACTCTCTCTCTTAGAGATGCACAGAACAACCTGCACATGATATTTTGCCCCATGTTAATTCTATCTGAAGCCAACCCTATTTGTTCCTGTGTGGCATCAGATATGAAAGATGATCATAAATAAACATTGATGCTTACTAACAACAGAGACGATGTTATAATGGCGGCATTGTTGATACCAACCAGACCCCAAGACCTGACATTTACTGCCCAGCTGCTTGTATTCACTATCCTTAGTAATAAATAAACATTAAAAAAAAAAAAAAAACCTAAGAGACAGAGACAGAGCACGAGTGAGGGAGGGGCAGAGAGAGAGGGAGACAGAGAATCTGAGGCACCATGGAGCCTGACTCGGAGCTCAAACCCCGGACCATGAGATCATGACCTGAGCCAAAGTCAGATGCTAACCAACTGAGCCACCCAGGAGCCCCTCTAACCTTAGTTTTACATTTTTCCTTAAGCAAATCTTGTCACCTTACCTCTTAACTCAGGCAGATGAAACCTGAAACCACCCCTGAGGTGATAGCCACAGCTCTCAAAAGACCTCCTAGTGGCTCAGACCACCCAGACCTTTGAGCTAAACCCCTGACCAACACCTGCAAAGAGGTACCAAGGAGTGATCTCTGGAATGACTAACAATTACCTTTACTTCATTATAATACTAAAAATCTCTGCCCAACGAGGAGTACCGGCCTCATTTACATAATGTACAATGTTTGTATAAGCATATTTCCCTAAGGCACATGCACAACCTTATGCCCACCTCTACAAAGGATGACAAGGCTTCCCTACTTAAATATTCATCCTAACCCTAAACAAAAGGTCTCCATTCACCCTCTATCTCAGGGAATCAGGGCTTTGGAAGCCATTCCCTATGACCTCCTTATTTGCTGCAAATAAAGCTTTCTTTGTGCCACAACTCACTGGGTTTCTGTGACTCACCAAGGAGCTAACTCATGTTGGTTTGGTTACATTGTCATAACACCATATTCAGTGTTGCTATAGATGTGTTGGAATATGTAAAAGTGCCATTACAGAAGTTTTACGCTTTACTAATATTTACAAATGGGATGTCAGTGTTAGGAGGAATAAAAAAATACAATGGGGAAAATGCATTAAAAATCATTTAAATGGGAAATTAGATAAAACTGGTAATATTAGCTATGCTTTTTATTACTATAGCTCTTCATTGATATTATTCGGTAAAATTTCTCTTGGGTGGTTCTTTAACTATCACGTCTCTACAATTGTTATTTCTCTGATTATTCAACCTACCGTTCCTCTAGAAACATTTTGGAATAAACTTGACTACTGTATGATGTTTAATTTCAGAGAAACTTATTTCATAGTGCCTTATCCCTCTTTAGGTTACAATTTGTCACCAAGTCATTTTTTCAATAAGTTTTTCTGCAAAACTTATATCTTTTGTTTTGCAAGTGTTGACCACATATAACTCCTCTGGAGAGCAAGTGGCAATAAAATGTGCAAATTAATTTGAAACAGGAGAAATCCCAGAAATCATAGTTCTCACTGTTATCTGTTGACATCCAAAAAGGCCTTCAGAAGAAATCTATTGCTCAAGCAAAGTTTACTTTATCAGTGGTATAAAAAAGCAATAATCCCCTACTATGGAAAGGCTATTGTTTTTTTGTTTTTGTTTTTTTAATGTTTATTTATTTATTTATTTAGAGATTGGGGGAGAGTGAGAGCAAGCAAGCAAGCGAGCGAGCGAGCAAGAGAGAGATAACAAACCAAGGAGGGACAGAGAGAGAGAGATGGAGAGAATCCCAAGCAGGACCCATGCTCTCAGCACAGAGCCTGATGTGGGGCTCCAACTCACAAACTGTGAGATCGTGACCTGAGCCAAATTAAGAGTCAGATGCTTAACTGACTAAGTGTACCCCAGGATGGCTATTGTTGATATCTAATCAAGAATGAGGAGTATTAGCATGGAGTTAAATACCAGAAAAAACAGCTGATAGGGTCGAAAGTAATCATCTCTAGAGGCATTGTAAATGGGAAGAAACTTCCAGGACTACAGATACTCATGAAAACCCTCATGGGCTCTTCTTCCTCTCCTTCCCTCTTTCTTCTTTCTTCCTCTTTTCCTCCACTTTAAAAATATTTATTGGTTGGCTACCTTTAGCTTTTCCTTTTGAGGAGTCGAGTCAGCAATTTCTGTGTGGAAGAAGGTCCAAATATGGATAGAATAAATGCTGAAATGAATCCTGTAATGTCGGATTCTAATTGGACATATTAGTGTAAGCTCATTTTTTAAAAATACACATATGAAAATAGATAGAGATGTAAGTATATATGTATGTGTGTGTATGTGTGAGGTTATCTTTCTTACCTCTGTTTTCTGAGAAGTCCAGAAGTAATAATACCTCAGTAACAATAAGAATATCTAGTACTTATATCTTTGTTTCTAAATTATATTCTTTTTTAAAAAATTATTTATTTTTGAGAAAGAGAGAGAAAGAAGATAGTCGGGGAGGGACAGAAAGAGAGGGAGGGAGAGAGAAGATCCCAAGCGGGTTCCACACTGTCAGCACAGAGCCTGATGCAGGGCTCAGTCTCAGGAGCCATGAGATCATGACCTGAGCTGAAATCAATAGTCAGTAGCTAACTGACTGAGCTACCTGGGTATCCCATTTCAAAATAATATTCTTAATAAAAACCCCAGCACTCCTTGGAGAAACGCCTGATTCCAGGGCTTAAATAGAAAAAGTACAAGACAGGGGCGCCTGTGTGGCTCGGTCAGTTGAGCGTATGACTCTACCCAAATATTCAAAGTTATCGTGAGTAATGGAGTAAAACAACATTGCAGGCCTCACTAAGAACACAGAACCATTTCTGCAGATTTCCTACCCAAAATCATTACCTGGATCTGACATCAGACAAGCTTATATTGAAGAATTCTACCAAATGACCAGACTGTGCCCTTCAAAAATATCAAGGTCACAACAGACAACAAAACACTGAAGAAAACCACCAGACTAGAGGTATCTGCCAAATTATTACTGGTATACACAGAACATACCCTGATTAAATCTTGGATCAGAAGAAAAGAAAAAAATGTTTTAAATAAAAGCATTATTGAAAGTTTCTAGCCTGGTAAATTAGGGTTTTCTAGAAGAAAAATAAAAGTAAAATAAAATAAAACTACTTCTATTTGCAGGTGAAATAATCTTTTATGTAGAAAATCCTAAGGAATCCACAAAAGCATATGAGAGCCAATAAATGAATTCAGTAAGGCTACAGTACAGGAAACCAATATACAGAAGTCAACTACATTTCTATGCATGAGTCATGAATAATCTGAAAATAAACAATTTCATTTATAATAGCATCAAAAATACTTAAGAATAAAAATGATAAAAATACAAGGAAAGGAAGTAAAAAACAAATAAATGGAAAAGCATCTATATTCATGAGTGGAAAGACTTAATATTAAATGGGGAAATTTTGCAAATTTATCTGCAGGTTCAATATAATCAACATCCCAGCTAGCAGTCTGGTTTTGGGGGGGGGGGTGGTAGAAATTGGAGAGCTGATCTTAAAAATAATATAGAAATACAAAAGGCTCAGAGTAGCCAACACAATCTTGAAAAAGAAGAATAAAGTTGGAGGATTTTCCGTTCACTATAAAACTGCAGTAATCAAGAATGTGTGGTACTGGCATAAAAAAAGACATATATGTCAATGGAATAGAATTTAAAATCCAGAAATAAACCCAAACATTTCTGAGCAACTGATTTTCAACAAGGATGTCAAACAATTTAATGGGGAAAAATAATCTGTTTAACATATAGTGCTTGGACAATCCGATATCTACATGCAAAAGAATAAAGTTGGACTTCTACCTCACATGTTAAAAAATTAACCCAAAATGGATCAAAGACCAAAATGTAAGAGTTAAGGTATAATACTCTTTGAAAGTGCAGATCTTGATGATTTTGAATTTGGTAATGCTTTCCTGGATATGACACTTAAAGCCCAAGTCACTAAGAAAATAAAATAGATAAACTGAACTTCATCAAAATTTTAAATATGCGTCAAAGGACACCATCAATACATAAAGAACTCTTGATTATAAAAATAACTTACAGCTCAAAGACAACACAATTTAAAAAGGATCTGAATAGACAACTCTACAAAAAAGATATACAAATTGCCAATAAGAACATGAAAAGATCCTCAGTGTCATTAGTCATCAGGGAAATGCAAATCAAACCACAATGAATTACCACTTCAGACACTCAAAGAAAACTATAATTAAACAGACAAATAGCAAGTATTCACAAGGATGTGGAGAAATTTGGAACCCTCATACATTGCCTGATGGACATTGTCAATAGTACAGCTGCTTTAGAAAACAGATTGTCAGTTCCTTGAAATGTTAAACATAGAGTTATCGTATGACCCAGAAATCCCACTTTTAAGTATCTGCTCCCTGAAATGAACACATATATCCACATAAAACATGTGTAAATGTTCATAGCAGCCTTATTCATTATAACCAAAATGTAAAAACAGCCCAAATGTTTATCAACTAAAGAATGGATAAACAAAGGTGGTACATCTATAAGATGGAGTATTATTTAGTCATAAAAAGGAGTTAAGGTATGGATAGGTGCTCTAACATGGATAAACTCAGAAACATGATGCTGAATGATGAAGCCAGTCACTAAAGACCACATATTTTGTTTAAAGCTTATGTTTTGATTAAATATTTAAAATACAGAATTGTTACATGGTATATAAAGAGACAGTAAAAAAGGAAACTGACATCAATTCAAGTTACACCTAAGAACAATAAAGGCCATTGAATCCCAAGAAAAACAAAGTTTTTAAAAATAATGCATACATACATACATTTAAATTTGGAAGATATTTAATAATTTATTGAAATCAGAAAAATAAATTCTTAATATATCTATAGGAACCTAAATGTCCAGAAATTGTATTTCAAAGGATTTAGGTTCTTATTTTATTTTTTTTATTTTTGAGAGACAGAGAGACAGTGTGAGCAGGGGAGGGTCAGAGAGAGAGGGAGACACAGAATCTGAAGCAGGCCCCAGGCTCTGAGCTGTCAGCACAGAGCCCGATGCACGGCTCAAACCCACAAACTGTGAGATCATGACCTGAGCCGAAGCTGGACGCTTAACCAACTGAGCCACCCAGGTGCCCCTATTTCAAAGGATTTAGAAAGAATGCTTTATAAAATTAATATTACATTATTTTTTAAACTGGAAGTTTGGCTACTTTTGGTATAATTTCATCCCTGAACCAATACCATGATAAATTACTCAACAACAGCATATTCCATCTATATGAACTGGCCAGAACTGGCAACTCTGGAGAGATGGAAAGTAGACCAGTAGTTGGCTGGGCTTACGTGGGAAGAGAAGGAGAATGATTGACAATGAATCCAAGGTTCCTTTGGAGGGTAATGGAAGTGTCCTAAAATCACAGTGATAGTTGCACAACTCTAAAAATAACTGAACTATATGCTTTTTCCTCCTTCTTCCTCCACCTGAATAGTACACTTTTAACAGGCAAATTTTATGATATATATAAAAAAAGTTGTTAATATAATATGCACATAGAGAGAGATCAAGAAGGTAAGTGGGGTAGAATATTAACAATTAGGGAACCTGGGGTGTGCCTGGTGCTCAGTCGGATAATAAGTGTCTGACTTCAGCTCAGGTCATGATCTGTCAGTCCTTGAGTTTGAGCCCCAAGTTGGGTTCTGTGCTGATAGCTCCAGAATTTGGAGCCTGTTTCAGATTCTGTGTCTCCCTCTCTCTACCCCTTCCCCACAAACACTCTGTCTCTCTAAAAAATTAATAAATATTTAAAAAATTAGGAACCAAAAATCATTTAGGGAACCTGGGTGGTAGGTAAATGGAATTTCTAAGTGTTGCAGCTTTTCTGTAAGTTAAATTTACTTCAAAATAAAAAACAAAAATAAGATTTTATTGTATCCCTGACTTTTAAAAATAAATACATGTATCATGATAAAATTTAGAAATTATAGAACATATATGGGTTTAGAATGAGGCAACAGATAACATGGTCTAGTCGAGATGGCTCCAGAACTCCAAGAGGCACCATTCAATAATATAGTGGCCAGACATTTCCCTGTAATCTGTAGCTTTAACTTCAATACATGTGACTCTAGAGTTGGGCAGTTTTTAGCTATGCTGTGTAGGAAACTTACTGATACTATCAGGGTGCAGTCGAGAAAATTCGAAGATCAGCTGCAATGACTCTTGTACAATGCCCTCCCCCTGGAGTATGAGGGTGAACTGTGAATATGACAGAAAGTCCCTCCCATGGCTGGATTATGTCATACTGCATGGCTCACTTTAAGAAAAGATAGTCCTGACCTAAACACATAAACCTTTTAAATCTGGGTCTTGATGTTAGAGACAACGGAGTCAGAGATTTGACATGAGATATTTGCTTCGCCTGCCTTAAAGATGTAGGGGGCCACATGGCAAAAACATGCGGGCAGCTTCTGGGAGCCGAGAGTTAAGCCCCAAGTGGCAGTGAGCAAGGAAACTGGAACCTCAATTCTACAGTCTCAAAGCGTGAGATTCTACCAACAGCCTGAATGAGGCTGGAAGTCAACTCTTCTTCGGAGGCTTTAGATGGGGAAGCAGCCTTGTGGACGCCGTGATTTGGGTGTTGTGAGATCCTAAGCAGAGAATCAAGTCATGCCAGGCCTGAACTTCTGCCCTAGAGAACTGTGAGCTAATAAATAAGTGTTGTCAGCTGCTAAGTGTGGTGGCATGTTAAAGTAAAAGATAATGAATACACAGATTCCTCACATATCAAATGAGAATAGTAGCACCACCTGCCTCATGGCAAGGTGAATTCTTACCAACTAAAATAATCACGTAAAATATTTAGCAGCCTTGGCTGTAGTACGCGCTTACTTTAGGTTAGCTCTCATTATCACTACTTTTACTATCGTTGTTGAGATTAGATAAAGAAAAATACTCAGAAAAATCAGAATCTTCTCTAGCAAACCCATAATATACTTAATTTACTCATTAACATGCCAGCTGAGATAATTTGGCATACCCAGGATATGAAAAGTTTCCCTTATATCATTCAGAATTAAAGCTTTGGCTTTTGTTCAAGATCTGGTTTATCCCAGTGGTAGCATATCTTAGTGAAAGATAACTTTTTCGGTCCTATACAGTATTCATCACAAGGCTGCCTGTCAGGTTTTGATGATGGGTGGAAAATGATGGAGACAGCAGGGAACATTCTTATAAATGTTCCCTGAATATGGCATTTAAAATTTTATCTGTTAATTGTAAAACTGAAATACTCCTGCCAACTAACAGAGTCAAGATGGCATTCATGAAACAAGCCAAACCACCTGAATCAAGTCACTTATAAAATGGACTGAAGAGTTCGTGTCACCTAATCCTAGCTATGGGCTACTACTCTGCATAGCTGACACCCATACTCTAAAATCGACTGTAAGTGTGCACCGGTGCATATGTGAAGCAAAATAGCACTTATTCCCACGTGCTATTTACCTTTGGAATGAGGAAGAGCATTGCTAACCCATTTAGTATTAAGCTAGCTTTACCTCAAACACTTCATAATTTCCATTTATGTTTCATAGTGTTACAAAGATTGCCACGGATGGATCCTCCTCACTACCGAGTAAGGGCGGCTTGATCCTCACTTGATCCTCACTTCCTATCAAATTTAAATCTGTACCAGTATCTTAAGATCTCTGGGATTAACAGAAGTGCACTGCTGAATTATCAGAGCAGTACAGAATGTCAAGGAAATCCACGGATCTGCAATAAACTTCTACAAACCATAAAAATGATAGAGACATGAAATTGGAACTTACCCTTTCCTAAGTGAAACTGTCAACTGGGCTCTATGACTGTTTCCGAAATTAAGACATAATTTTGAAAAATCATTAATCAAGAGGCATTAAATACCTGACGATGATAAACAACTTTTGATAGCTGACATTTCCAGCTAAGAAAATTAAGTTTAAAATTTATGTACAGTCTCATTCAACTCTCTTCACCTTAGACATAAATTCACTCTAACTGGAGTCGTTTCATATTGCCTTTTGTATTCTGAATCCTAGCAACATTCTTACTTTAATCATTCTTGAAATGTTACTAATTTTTGGAAAGATGTATTACTCATTATTTTTTTACAAAACACCTTAGCTTATTAAAAAGAATGCTGACTTACAAGGTTGTTTTATTTACATATAATTTGTATCTTGATTATTTATTAGCACATCACATTCAAAATACACTGCTAGATGATCAGAGTGGCATGTCAGTAAATCAAATGAATGCAGACTTAGTCCTGATATCTGAATGATAATGTAGGGCACATCTTCATATGCTGGACAGTGGGGGCGGGGGAGATGACTTTCCACATTAAAGTACACCAAATTAGTTGAGAACTATTTTAACATATTTAGTCAAGACTTAGTAAACTTGTTAGGCATAAATTGATATTTGAGAGTCTAATTCCCAATATAGAAAAATAAATATAAGCCGGAACTGCAGATTTTTTATTATTAAATATCATTTTTAAATGATGTTACTGTAACATAAAGAAAAAAAAGCTAGGGGGCTTGTCTGTTTTTTATGCTTTATTAACTTATGTTGAGAAAGAAAGAGAAAGAGTGCTAGCAGAGGAGAGGCAGAGAATGAGAGGGAGAGAGAATCCCAAGCAGGCTCCATGCTGACAACACAAAGCCCAGTGTGGGGCTTGATCCCACAAACAGTGAGATTATGACATGAGCTGAAATCAGGAGTTGGATGCTTAACCTATTGAGCCACCCAGGCACCCTGGTTTGTCTTTTTCAAAAGGAAAGTAGTCTCTTTACTACATAGCAGCATTTCTAAACCATAAATACTTCAGATAATCAAGCACTGCCTGTAATCACTTTTTGGTGTATGTTGGTTACTTGCAAGAGGGTCCATAGCTTCAACACTAAATGATGTTCTCCTCAAAATTAGAAGAATCTTAAGGATGGCATTTGTTGGGATGAGCACTGGGTGTTATACATAAGTAATGACTCACTAAATTCTACCCCTAAATACTACACTGAATACTGCAATACTACACTATATGTTAACTAACTAAAATTTAAATAAAAACTTGGAGGAAGAAAAAAGTCATAGTCTAAATATAAAAGTAATTAAATGTGTCATAACTTAAAAAGAAAGAACCATAGTCATCATTTTCATCATTGTCATCAGAGATTTAAATAAATGTTCAGTGGGGCTCCTGGGTCACAGTCAGTTAAACGACCAACTTAGGCTTAGGTCTTGATCTCACGGTCCATGAGTTTGAGTCCTGCATCAGGCTCTGTGTTGACAGCTCAGAGCCTGAAACCTGTTTCAGATTCTATGTCTCCTCTCTCTCTTCTCCTCCCCAACCTGCTCGCTCTCTCTCTCTCTCTCTCTCTCTCAAAAATAAACCTTAGGGGTGCCTGGGTGGCTCAGTCAGATAAATGTCTGACTTCGAATTTGGCTCAGGTCATGATATCGCCCCACATCGGGCTCTGTGCTGACAGCTCAGGACCTGGAGCCTGCTTCAGATTCTGTGTCTCCTTCTCTCTCTGCCCCTCCCCACTCGCATTCTGTCTCTGTCAAAAATGAACAAACCTTAAAAAATTTAAAAAAATAAACATCAAAAAATTTTAAGATGTTTAAATAAATATTGAAAAGAAGCCCATTAAAGGGTTAAAATTATTATATCTGAGTAGTGACAAAAATAACTGTATTATTTTTATTCAATTTGAAAAATACTAAAAAATATATAAAAAGTAAAAGAAATCACCTATGAATCTACCACAATATGCACTGATTTTTACTTTCCGCTCCAACACCTCACACCAGAGTTGTTATATTAACAATTTGAAACATGTCTTTGTAGACATTTTCCTAAGTTTATGCAAACATATTTATGAATATTTACACATATATTCATAAACATATTTATTTTTTAATAAAAAGATGTCTGGTGCAAAACTTTATTTTTTAATTACAAATACACTTGTGGACATATTTTCAGATCTATACACATCTATCTACATCATTCTTTTTATTGATTGCATAACACTGTTTGCCTCCCAACATGCTACATAACTTACTCACTTATCATCCATTTATTATTTATCATCTATTTCCTCCCATAATTAAGCCTCATTGGATAAAGAGTTCTTTATTGCCATATCTAAGTGGTTAGATTAGTCCTATTAGACAATAGACTCCCAATAAATATTTGTTGAATGAACCAAGTTTTAAATAATGTAAACCCAGGGGTCCCTGGGTGGCTCAGTTGCTTAAATGGCCGACGTCAGCTCAGGTCATGATCTCATGGTTCATGATGGGGTTCCAGCCCCATCATGCTCTGTGTTGTCAGCTCAGATCCTGGAACCCACTCACACTCCGTCTATCAAAAATAAATAAATGTAAAAAATTTTTTTTTAGATAATGTACACCCATAACTAGTTTTGCTATACTCTTATTAATGAATTTATTTTGATTGTGTTCTTTGCTATTAAGAGAAATAATTCAAGGCTGTCTCTACAGATATATTTTCCCTTGTTGAGGAGGTTATTTCTTAAAGTCCTAGAAGGTAGTTGCTAGATTATAGATTATATGCTTTTAAAAAAAGTTCTCTAAATATGCTATACCAAATTAAGTTTTAAAAAAAATATTTTAATGTTTATTTATTTTTGATAGACAGAACACGAGCCAGGGAGGGCAGAGAGAGAGGGAGACACAGAATCTGAAGCAGGCTTCAGGCTCTGAGCTGTCCACACAGATCCTGATGGGGAGTTTGAACCCATAAACTATGAGATCATAACTTGAGCTAAAGTTGAATGCTCAACCAACTGAGCCACGTAGGCATCCCCAAAATTAAATCCTTCATATAAGATATGAGTAGGCCATTTAGTTTTATTCTTTTTATAACTTTCTGCTTTTCCAATTTCCTATAACCAACATTAATTATCTTAATCACAAGAAACCATGATTAAAAAGAAAATTAGTTTTTATTTTCTTAATTGTCCTAGAAACATAATTTAACTGTCTAAAACTTGAATATAACAGATATCATTTGAACTACAGTACTTTTTTTTTCATTTAAATTATTCCAGTACTTAATTTTAAGAAATTGTTATTTCAACATCTATCAACAATTTACTACCAAATGAGAGACTTACAGCATGCTTACTAGAGCAGGAAAATTAGAAAGACTTAATTTTCCAAAGTTGATGTTGCCTTATAATTTGCACAGAGTAACATGAAGAGAAATGCTTTTGATAATAAATGATTTTTTTATTGATGACAAGTTATTAATAAATAGATGTATTTGCCTCTCAGTCCTTTTAGTAAAAGTCCAGGGAGAAAAGAAACATATTAAAAATTTCAGGGTACAAGAATTATGTATTTGTTTCCAGATTTGGAATGTTTCTAAGCAGCCAGTAAACTAAAAAGGGGGTTGGTAGTTTTTTAATTCAGTTTTAAACTTGACCTTCTTGCTCAGTAAGTGTGTCTATGGCTTTGGTAAAGTGTTGTCCTTCTACAAAAATGATACTATTAACCCCAAATCATGACACCAGAGCTGCTTATTCAGACCTGCTGACAAACTGCACTAAACCATTTACATATATTTGTGTTTCATCTAAATATAAATAGAAATAGGGAGAAATTTGTGTCAGGGTACATAGATTCCCTCTGTGAAGGGAAAAAACCCAGTAACTAATGGGACTGGGCCCTCCATCATTGTCTCTGTCTTCTGACTAATTCAGGGACATTCATGTCTCCTAAATAATTCAGAAGCTAATGAATTTCATAACTACTGAACTTTTCATTTATATAATAGCAACTTATAAATAATCAAATAGAAAATCTGTAATGAATAGAAAAAAGTCTCTCTTTAATCAATATTAAAGAACACTGCTAAATGCTGTGTGTGCAAAGGCATAATTTTAGACTAATGCAAAGAAAGCAATGCCTGGCCTCAAGGGACCTACATTTCACCTAGCAGCCAGGGAGATTTAGAGCAGAGGTAAGCAAGAAATGTGGTGATTTGAGTAGGCATTATACCTAGAGGTGAACTTTATGATGCTTCCTTTCATTGTCACTGTAGGAAATTATAAACATACTACTTATAAGGTAAGTAAATACAATGAGATCATTGTAGGTTTCCCAAGTGAATTTCTCAAGTAGGTTTCCCAGTGAATTTCCTGAAATAGGGATCCAAGACCTAAGTTATCCTTCAGCATTTTGGTTTCTACCTTTTCTCTTAAACTAACATATTTGTACTTACTCAGATTCCTTTATTCATATCTTCATCTTTACTCATGAGGAAAAATTTATCTTTCCAACTTTCTAATGCTTCTTAACTTCAAGTATTTGCATGGATGGGTGTCAAAAGGCCCATCTATTTATTTAAAGAGACTTCCATGAAATAAAATTCTTTGAATGGCTATTATCAAAGTATTCTTTTAATCCTAACAAGAGCAGTGTGCCAGCCAAGCCCCGTTTTGGTTAAAGTCAATATGCTCCTTGTATTATTTAAAGGTATCTGCCAAAGATCTCAAAGACATTAAGTTTTTGAGAAATTTTTAGATGGATTTCTTTTTTTTTTTAAGATCCTTCTGATTTTTATTTTTTTTCCATAATATTTTATTGTCAAATTGTTTTCCATACAACACCCAGTGCTCTTCCCCTTAAGTGCCCTCCACCATCACCACCACCTCTTTTCCTCCCTCCCCCTTCCCCTTCAACTCTCAGTTCATTTTCAGCATTCAGTAGTCTCTCAAGTTTTATATCCCTCTCTCTCCCCAACACTCTCTCCCTCCTCTGCTCCCCCTGGTTGGATGGACCTTGAGGGTGTCATGCTGAGTGAAGTAAGCCAGGCAGAGAAGAACAGAAACCATATGTTTGCACTCATAGGTCTAACAGGAAAACAGGAGAGACCTAATAGATGGATTTCTTGAAAGATGTATCCTCCTATTTATCCAGGCTGTCTGTGTATTATTGTCCCATTGTTTACTTTAATAGGTTTTTCCATGCAGCTTGCATGTCTCATTCCTTTACTGGAAAGACACTCTCATATTGTTGAACTTGGAGATAGTCAACCAATGGTTCAATAAGTTAACTCTACAGGTACTGATGGAACACCAGTGTACAAAGTAAAACAGTAGCTGTTGAGGTAAAGACAAAGGTAAATTAATCATAGACTTAATTTTCCTTAAGTTTAGAATCAAGCGGCATAGATGGTGACAAGACATATAATTCTGTGCCTGAATAAAATGTTGAGAAGAAAATGCAGAAGGAGGTGAAGTTTTTAGATACTGAAACTTCCTAATTAACCATTAGTGCATAATTTACATAATTCCATGTGTTCCACCATAAAAAATTCTGAATTTTCTTAACCACTTACTGTGTCTCTCATTCATTTATTCCACATACTATTATCTATTGAGTGACTCCTGTGTATACAAAACTGTATAAGAATATGTCAAAATACAGAAGTGATGTGTTGTCTAGAAATAAAATGTTAGAGACTTTGGGATTGCTATTTTTCATAGATATGCTTTTATAACTTGGCCTAGAATTTTCTAGAGGGTCGAAGCGTACTTTCATAAAAACTACCTGTTACATTTTACCTAACACTTTTGTTAATACATTTTTCATCTTAATATTAAAATATTAAGGTTCATGTTTTGGGACTTTCATTTTACAAGGTTCTTGTGTTAATGCGAGAAACCAAGATTTCTGGCAGTAAACAGCAGCACAACAAAAGTCGTCATACACCAGTGAATCTCAGCAATTATCTGATAGATTGTGTTAGAAATGATAATATGCAAAGCAGAGTTCTAATTCTTCCAACTGGCAACAGATATCAAGTCATGAGTCCAATTATTCTTTATAGTTCACTAAATATTCTTGGATCTTGAAGAAGATAACCAAAGAGCTGTAAATAAACATTATTTGCATTATTTTGATGATTTATAACCTACTTCACACATTTCACACTGTAACATATTTAGTTTCTTTTAGTGGTGGCAAAATATATTCAGATATGAAAATGCCCACCTAAAAACGCACATGTAAGTTTTATTCACTTTCATAATGGCTGTGAGGTAATAATTAATGTGCATTAGATGAATTAAAACACAAGAGAAAATTGATTATTTCATATTAAAGAGAAACGGTGCTTGCAGAAAAATGTTATGGGAAAAATATTCAATATTATACTCAAATGTTGATGTGTGAGGAGTGAGTAGAGAATGTGCAAAGTGCCAGGATTCTGAATCCTATGTGTCCATTTTCAGGAAGCTACTATAGGATGAGTTCAGTAAAATGTAATGGAGGGAGACTGGTGCCTAATATAGGGGATCCAAAACAAGTAAGTCAGAAAGTGGAGACCTATGGGGACAGCTATGCCTTAGGCTAGAAAGCAACCAGTGTAGACTGAAGCAGGCAGAGGGAAAAACTCTCCAAATGATCAGATTTATTTGAACACTTGAAAAGATAGTAGAAATGAGTATTTTAGTGATATGATGAAGGAGTATATTGAAAATCAAACAAAACAAGGGGCAATTAACTCTAAGTAAGTGAGTTATATATATATAATAAAACAAATAGGTAATATCTACATGCGCTAAAGCAAAAGTTATATACACACATAATTTGTAAATGGAGGAGGGGGAAATACCAGACAAATCAACTAATGTTGTTGAAAGTGAATGTGTCTGGGTAATGGGACTAAAGGAAGAAAGATGGAGAGAGTGATCTGATGTTTATTATAACTCTTTTACTTTTAAATTTTATGTGTATAGTATTTTGACAAAAATCCTTGCATATTTTAAGTTTTAGTTGAATATTTTAAATTTGCAACTAACAAAAACATTCTGCCTAATCTATGCAGAGAAAGAATGTATTAAAGGATACTAGATGGCACAAAAACAGACACATAGACCAATGGAATAGAATAGAGAACCCAGAACTGGGCCCACAAATGTATGGCCAATTAATTTTTGACAAAGCAGGAAAGAGTATCCAATGGAAAAAAGACTGCCTCTTTAGCAGGTGGTGCTGG
>NC_043704.1:96480835-96549847 GCF_006229205.1 Suricata suricatta | reverse complement strand
AAGATAGTTGCAAATGACATATCAGATAAAGGACTAGTATCCAAAATCTACAAGGAACTCACCAAACTCCACACCTGAAAAATGAATAATCCAGTGAAGAAATGGGCAGAAGACATGAACAGACACTTCTCCAAAGAGGACATCCAGATGGCCTATAGGCACATGAAATGATGCTCAACATCACTCATCATCAGGGAAACATAAATCAAAACCACACTGAGATACCACTTCACACCAGTCAGAGTGGCTAAAATGAACAAATCAAGAGACTATAGATGCAGGCGAGGGTGTGGAGAGACGGGCACCCTCCTACACTGTTGGTGGGAATGTAAACTGGTGCAGCCGCTCTGGAAAACAGTGTGGAGGTTCCTCAAAAAATTATGAATAGAACTCCCCTATAATCCAGCAATAGCACTGCTAGGGATTTACCCAAGGGATACAGAAGTGCTGATGCATAGGAGCACATGTACGCCAATGCTCATAGCAGTACTGTCAACAATAGCCAAATCATGGCAAGAGCCTACATGTCTATCAGCTGATGAATGGATCAAGAAGATGTGGCATATATACACAATGGAGTACTATATGGCAATGAGAAAGAATTAAATATGGCCATTTGTAGGAAAGTGGATGGACCTCGAGGGTGTCATGCTAAGCGAAATAAGTCAGGTGGAGAAGGACAGATACCATATGTTTGCACTCATAGGTCTAACAGGCGAAACCTAATGGAGGACCATGGGGGGTGGGGAAGGGGGAAAGAAAGTTGGGGAGAGAGAGGGATGCAAAACATGAGAGACTATTGAATACTGAAACCGAACTGAGGGTTAAAGGGGGAGGGAGAGGGGGAGGGAGGTGGTATTAATGGAGGAGGGCACTTGTGGGGAAGAGCACTGGGTGTTATATGAAAAGCAATTTGACAATAAACTATTTAAAAAATAAAGGATACTAGAGAACTCATAGCTTCATCAACTGGGTTAGTGAAAGAGGGTAGAGGCTATGTCTACAGCAACACACTGAGATTTCTTCCAATCAAGTCATTCCTAAGGCCAAAGCTGTAATATCCCAGCTACCATCCATCCTAGAAGAATGGATGCTATTCAGGTTGCCTACTTTTGGATCAGTTTTACAGAGTGTGAATGACAGAATCTAGATTTCATGCTTTCAGCCAATGGGCAAAGGAGTCTACAAAAGTGAGTTTTCTGGATTCTCCTTTAGTGAGGCAAAACTCAAAGTGTGGGAAATTACCAATACATAGAGAAGTTAACAAAAGATACTGGACAGCTAAAAATGGCAAATGTTTGATACATGTAGATAAATCCATTCCTTTCCTAGAATGTATGCATTCCATCATTAATATCTAGCCATTTAAATACAAGCATCATTGGTAATTTAAAAAATGATAATAAGATGCTATAATTCTAGATTGGCAACCTCTGAGAACTTATTAGGTACCAGGGTGAGCTAGATATATTGGAGCCCAGTTTACACAGAGGATGTGAGTATGTATTCTAGGCCTGATTATAAGAAAGCAAGCACTTGGAAACATTTGGTAATATGGAAAGGTATAGAAGACTGGGTGAAAAGCTCAACATCTTAGAATTACAAATTCTATCCCAATTCTTTCTACTATTAATGTTACCTCTTTTACATTGTATGCACTGAAAATTATTTTCACTTTTGATGGAATTTGAGTATCTTAAGTATACATTTTGGTGGCTGTATTTTTCTTTAGCTAAAAGTATCATAAATTTCTTCACTAATTAACAGCAATTATGTGACAGTTGAATACAAGTGTATTAAGAAGTAAACATGTTGATTTGTCTCCAGGGTAATCTATGCACAACTGGAGACAGGTGAAGACATAAAGAACATCACAGATAATAATGTTATAATAGTACAGAATGAGAATTGAAATTGTTATTTGATGAAATAAAAGTCCAGCTTTTATTTACTAATCTGAGTCAATATAATGCCAGGAAATAAGACTAGCCCAACAATCCAAAATTATATATATAACAACTACCAAGAATATTATCACTTTAAAATTCTTTAGACACAATCACAGAATGCAGACATCTAAGAATACTGCCCCACCAGTTACACTCTGCCTCCAGTAAGAAGGCAGATTACAATAGGCATTGATTCCTAAAATAAACATTATGGCAATAAATTCAGAGTTGATGTAGGATATAACATCGTCATTTTACAGATTATAAAACCAAAAATCTTAGAATTGGAAAATGTATGCCCTCACTTTATAAATGGAAAGAAAAGCTCAGAAAGTAAAAGCATTATGAAGAAATTTACATATTAATGGAAGAAAACATTTTAGAATGCAGATTTCTTTGTATCAAGTGTTGAACCAGAATATCATTCCAGACAATATACACATTCGTGACTACCACACTATGTTGCCTCTTGACAAAGGAGAACTATATCTGGTTATTAAATATCAAAAGACCACTTTCAATTACAATAAAAGATATGTAAATTAAAATAAGAGGAAATCACAGTTCTCAGTTGATTCTTGTTTTTGCAGTCGTTACGTTCTATAAAGTAGCTGTGAACTTTGAATTAGTGAATACTGAGTCATTGCTCCAAAGGGAAATGTAAGAATAGTTTCCTGAAAGCTTTTGGTCACAACATTTTCTTCAACTGATAAATTTATAAATTTGTTTAATTATATGCAGCATTTCTGTCTAATAAAACACTAGCTGAGAAGGGTTTACTAGGATCCTCACCCTGGGTAACATGAACATAAATTTCTTTGGCTTTCAGCCTCAAACAACACTATCAGCCATGCATTTTTTTTTTCTTTAATCAATCATCATCTCATAAATCCACATATTTAGCCACCTTTCCATCCGTTCCATAACTTTGTCATAAGTTGCAGATGGTACTTTCCAGAGCAGCTTCATGTACAGATCAGTGAATTTCCTCTTCCTTTTTCTGGATGGACCATATTGTTTCAATAACATTGAGCTCACAGCTAGCAGCACTCTCTCTCATGCTTGAATGAAATTAATCTAACAGAGGTATTTTCTCCATCAGGCATGTCACAGTTTCCTTCCATACACACACGAAAACAAAAATAAAAAAGTAGGCAGTACTTTAGCACAGTGCTTGGGGGAGGGGGGATGAATAGCAAAATCACCAAAACAAGCCCCCAAATGTAAAACTTGTGGCACTAAATTGACCATGAAAAAGACGCTTGAGAGTTGAAACAAGAATGCAGAGTGTCGCTTTGCTTGACCCCATCTGGGAAGAGTTTTTCACTACTCTGCGCATGTCCAAAAACGGCCAAGAAAGTGCTGTTTGACTTTGAGTTTACAAATAAAGTTTAACAAGTAATCACATTTGCAAATTCAGAATTCATGAATAATAAATAGTATATTGACCAAGATTTCAAAACAGTGCGAGACTAGTGTCTCAAGGACAGAAGACAGGGACACTGCTGCTGGCGTGTGCCTTCTGAGTTAGGACAGAATCTTCAAAAGTCAATTTGGAAATATGAATCAAAAACTTGAAATTGGTCACATGTGATGATTACTCTCATGTGTCAACCTAAGTAGGCCACAGGGCATCTCAATATTCAGTCAAACATTATTCTGGATTTGTCCACGAAGGTGTGTGGATGAGATTACCATTTAAATTGGGAGACTGAGTAAAGCACACATTGCTGTTTCAAAAGGGGGTGGGGGGGGGCTAGGGGTGGAGATGGCGCTTATCCAATCAGTGGAAGCCCTGAATAGAAGAGACAGTCTGACTCCCCCCTGAATAAGACAGAATTCTTCCAAATTGCCTACAAAGTTGGGTATCAGTTTTTTCTTGCCTTTCTTGCTAGAGTGGGTTCTAGCACTTATTAATTCTGAGGAGGATTTTCCTCACCAGTAAAAAAGATACTCTTTGACATACTTCAAGAGTTTTTATAAGTTCTACATTCACTAAAGTATCTAAAGTGCATATGACAAAATAGGCACTAAAAGGGAATAATAAGTAATCATTTCCTATCCTTCCTCCTTTCACAGATGACACATTCTAGAATCACGTTAACTCTCAGGAAAATGGGGGAAGGGAAATGAGTGTTCTTTTGAATGAGCTAGAGGTAATCTTGTTGTTCTGCCTAATGATTACATTAGACAGTTGATGAATTATAACACAAAATGAATATGTTGTCATAGCAGTAAAAAAAATAAAATTTAAAAAAAGCAAGTTAAGCAATAAGAGACAGGAAATAAGGATTTAATTTTGGGATCCAATTTGGAACACAATTAAGGTGATGTAGGAGACTAATATTTCATTCATCTAATAAAATATCTCCAGGCTTGGTAATGATTAGATGCAGTCATTTCCTGGCCCCTCTAATAGATAATAGCCCTGTGACACTATGTCCTTTAACAAAGTGCCAGAGGAACAGCTGAGTATACTCCTCGAGGAGAGCAAATCACAGCTTGTCAGACCCACAAGGTTCCTGGATTCTGCCCACCAAAGTAGTAACATCCTTTGACCTTATCTTGAAAACTAATTACATTCTTTAGAGAGTTAGGCAAACTCATGTTGATGTGTAACTAGGAACAAATTATGAGGCCTCTTATAGACTCAATGGATCCTAGTTTTGCACAGTGAAGAAAACCACTTGGTCATTCAAAGAGATGATCTCCGGCGTCTGATGGCTCAGTTGGTTAAGCGCCTGACTTTGGCTCAGGTCATGATCTCAAAGAGATGATCTCCTAAATGTTCTGTTCTCTGATCCCATTTTAATTTTGATTACCTCCAAATTCCCTAACGCCGCAGCTCCCCACCTTTGTGTCCAGACACCTCATGGTAAGGTAGAACATTCATAGGGGAGCTGTGCATATTTTCTATTTTTTAAGGGAAACTCATAGATTGTGTCTATCAGATGGCTTGTGAATTATAAGTCTGAGTTAATTTTCAGACTGGATAAAGGGATAACATCTCTTTGAATGACATCATATTTAGAGGCTGTGTTTTCTGCAGTTGCGATAAAAAGCAAAAACTGTACAAAAATGTATGTGGAACAGGAAGTGAGGGTAGTGGTATCCAATTTCAAGAATGATATGAAATATTTTTTATTTTAATTTATGTGTATTATTTTTTCAAATGGCTACTGACTTACTAGGACATAAATACTTAAGAAATCGGTTGGATCTAACTACTCAACACACTGAACTATCAAGTATTTCTTTTGTCCCAAGAATTCTGTGGAAAAGGCAAAAGAAAAAAAAAAAAGAAAAGATACATTTCTTGGCCCCATGAACAGAGAAAGTCTGGCACCCTCTGCCCTGCAGCCCTCTCCTATCTTATCAATATAGCTCAGGTTGATATTTTATCTTCAAATGCTTATCTATCACAATAAACTGCCTGAGGCGGCTGGAGAGATGGTTGTTCTTTCCCTTAAGTTAGGGAAGGATAAAATTTAGGTCATTAAGATAATTCCAATCTGTTGAAAAGTATCTGCAATGGCTCATGTTAAATATTTGTCATCTGAGGACACCATGTGTTCTTTATAATCTCGTAAAGCCTCCTTCTTCTGGCCAAAAGTATTAGATGGCTGATGCCTTGATTTTCAAAGTCAGTATGCTTCAGGGTTGCCTATTGTATGTGCTTATTTATAGCAATATTTATTCTGTCTGACCTGCTTTCTGTGTTTCTCCAAAGCACCCATATCTCATAAATATACTATTCATTTCTAATCATGTTGCAAGCTGCAAGCATCCTAAAATAATTATTTTGCCTTTCTGTTTAAATTGGAAAGCTGGAAAATAAATATTCAGACTTTATCAGTTACTCATATTAAAAATAAGGCACAGACACTCCAAATAATAATTGCATATTAAAGATCCCCAAGAACATGTCTGAGGCCTTTTCTCTCCTCTATATCTATTCTGTCTGGGAGAATTCCTCCCACCTCAGTGCTACCGCAGGGTAATATCTACGTGGATAGCTCCCAAGTTCCTATCTTCTCTTTTATCCTGTGTTCTGAATTGCAGACACGTGTTCCAAAATACCTAGATATTCCACAGGCCCCCCCAAACATCATGTGCCCTAACAGACTCGCCCACTTTCCTCATACTGCCCTCCCTTCCTCATTACTTTACAACCAACTCAGGCTCAGGATATGGTTACCTTTTACTCTCTTTTCTAGCTACGTATTGTATCTCTTCCTTTATCCTCTATTCCCACTGCAACTTCCTGGTTCAGGCTTTTATTTCTTCTTACTCCAGTTGATTCTTTACAAAGCAACTATATCATTTGCTAAATTCAAATAGACCTGTGTTACATCCCCCTCCCAGCTTTCCTGAGATATAGTTCACATATAACACAGTGTAAGTTTAAGATGATTTGACATATGTATATATTGCAAAATGATTAGCACAATAAGGTTAGCTAACACATCTACCACCTCACATGGTTACAAATGTGTGTGTGTGTGTGTGTGTGTGTGTGTGTGTGTGTGTGTTGAGAACTTCTAAAATCTACTCTCTGAGCAACTTTCAAATATACAGTACTATTTACTAGAGCCAGCATGCTGTATGGTATTCAGGACTTATTACATCCCCAGGACTTATCATCTTATAACTGATGTTTGTACCCTTCAACCACCTTCACCCATTCTTCCCACCCCCTTGAAACCACCAGTCTGTTCTCTGTAAGTTTGGCATTTTTAGGTTCTACATATAAGTGATATTACACAGTATTTGTCTTTCTCTGTCTGACTTATTTGACTTAGCATAATGCCCTCAAGGTCCATCCATGTTATCACAAATGGCAGGATTTCCTTCTTTTAATGGCTGGGTAATATTCCATTGCCTATACACACCACATCTCCTTTACCCATTCATCCCTTGATGGACACTTAGGTTGTGTCCATGTCTTGACTATTGTAAATAATGCTGCCACATCACTTCTGGAATTTAACCTGCTTGTCTTACAAGTTTCATCTGGAGCTTCTTATCATCTCTTCTCATCACAGTTCTAGCCTTCTTTTGGCTTCTTAAACATTTATTGCCCCCAAATAAGAGTCTATATAATGCTATTATTGCTACCCCAAAAGTCCCTTTGGCCTTCTCCACCTTTCAAATATGGGATAGTGTTGGGCTTCAGTTGATCTTTGCTTATCCTCTTCTGTAGGAGTTCTTGATACACGGCAACATAGGTCAGAGCCCGCCCAGCCACCCCTGCCCCACTCTGCCTCCAGGAAGGAAAAAGTGCTCTCAGTTTTAGTTGTGCTTAAACTGGCTTCAAATTTGGAGGACATAATAACTTAAATATAAAACTATGGTAATATAATGACCCGAGTCACCCACAACAGTGAAAAAATCAAGTGTGCATTGATTGTAAAAAAAAAAAAAAAATCTCAAAAAGTACTTGTGAAGCACTTGAAAGAAACATGAGCAAAACCTCTTATTAAGCTTTCAATGGGAAATTTTTTTCTTATCATGATTTGGGACTTAGAAACCAGAGGAAAAAATTTGAAATTTGGTGAAAAGAGACATAATTTTTCTTAGGTCCATTATTCTTGTTCTATTACAAAGCCTTGTTTTTGTGTTTAAAATATCCAGTTACTGGATGAAAAATGGTTCAGCAAGAACTCTTAGATTTTTAAATTTTACTGGTTTTTCTCATTTGGCAATAAATTCATATAGTCCAAAATTCAAAAGTTGCAATATGGTAAATGGTGAAAGGCAGGGTTATGCTGGAGATGGCTCTCCCTGGCTCGTAAAGAACACATCTCTTTCCAACTCTGTGTTCACTAACACCGCACTGGTATCTTGAAAGAGGACATGTTGGGAATATTTATACCATGGAAACTGGCAAATACTACAAATCAGGTACCTCCTCCACCCCTACCGAGTTGTAGAACATTTACCAGAATACCACTGATAAAAGTTCTCTCCCAACTCTCAATATTCTACCCAGCCTAATTTTGCTCTCTACTTGCAGCTAACATTATTTAGGATTATTGAAATGTGTTTCCAAATATATTTTTGGCATATGTCAATAGTATATTAAATGTAACAAATATAGGGGCATCTGGGTGGCTCAGTCGGTTAAGCATTTGACTTCAGCTCAGGTCATGATCTCGTGATTCACAGGTTCAAGCCCCGCATCAGGCTCTGTGCTGCCAGCTCAGAGCTGGGAGCCTGCTTCAGATTCTAGGTCTCCCTCTCTTTCTCGGTTCCTTCCCTGCCTGTGCTCTCTCTCTCAAAAGCAAATAAACATTTAAAAAATGTAACAAATACACATATTTGCTAATTTCTCCCCTTGTGACCCAAATATTAGCATTTCACACATGCTGTTCTGCCCTTTGATTTTTCACTTAACAAAATACCTTGGAGATCATCTCATAGTGGCATATACAGCAAATCTCCTCCACGCAATATTTTCTGCAATGTAATTTGTTCTACGAATGTGCCATAATTTTTATTTAACCCAACATATGAGCATGTACACTGCTTTCCAACTTAGGAGAGGTGTTCAGTGGCTAACCTATACCCTGGTCACTTCCCACATGTGCAAATGCATTTGCAAAATAAATTCCTAAAAGCGGAATTGTTGAATCTAAAGGCATCTGTAGGGTTTTAATAACTTTTTTATATAGAGAGAGTATGCAAGTGGGGGTCTGGGGCAGATGGAGAGAGAGAATATTAAGAAGGCTCCACATCCAGCACAGAGCCATACCTGGGCTTGATCTCACAATGCTGGAATCATGACCTGAGTCTGAATCAAGAGTCTGATGCTCAACCAAGTTAGTCCCCCAGGTGACCATTTTTATATTTTGATTATTTATTTATTTATTTTTAGAGAGAGAGAGAGAAGGCATAAGTATTTTAAATTTTGATAGAGAACACCAACTCATGTTCCATAAATATTCCTGTTTGCACTTCTATCAGTGGTATATAAAGAAAACATTTATAATTAAATGCACACCACCTCATCATAGAGTCAATATAAAGTTGTTGTTTTCTGTTAAAAAATACTGTTTTCTAAAATTCTACAATCAATACAGGACAAGTACAAGATACTATTGTTTCATTAAGTGAAAAGCCTTCTTTGACTAAAACTCTCTTCTGCAAATTCTTTATTCTCACTAGGAATGCTTTGTGCAAAATGGCTTCACTCCAACCCTTAGGAAAAAATAATCATAAGATTTGACACAAGAGAAATCTTTTATGTATTCACTTCTCCAAATTCCGTTTCTATCTCATTATTGCCACACACAGAAAAAAGTATGAAATGATGTAGAGAACTTAAGTTAGGCAGTGATTTAACAGAGAGAGTGGGAACATGCATTTAAAATGCTCATCTTTAAAGAAAAAGAAGGAACAACTTTTTAAAAATGACTTTACTGTACATCTAACAAAAGAATCAATATCTGGTTTTTGCAGGAGCAATCCCATAGTGAAAATAAAATCATTCACCCTTGTAGCTTTAAACAATGAGTTTCTATGCCTGAGGAAAAAAAGGGGCATTTTCTAGAGAAGCTTTCAAAGAATAACGAGAAGTTGAAATTACTCATGTTCCACTCTTTTAAAGGACTTGTTTCTTGAAAACGAAATAATTAATGCACCATTCCTAAAGCCCCAAAGCCTTACATAATTCTTCACAAAGTTTACTAAATAGTCAAGACTAAAGTACATATTAGCCAAGAAAAATAAGACAGACAGAAAGAGAGCTGCATTTCATAAAGTATTATTTCACTTGAAGGCTTCAGGCAGGCAAAATGCCAGAAGAGTTGTTAGAATAAGCCTCTCAAAAGCTGCAGGCAGGAAACCAAAGAAAAGATGCACCGTGTTTTCTTTAAATGGAAATAAGGCGAAATGCAAAGAGGGGAACGTCAACATCTCAGAACTAGCCTCTAGGCTGTGTCCCCTAAGCCTCTAACTCAACTACATTTGGTGCTTTGAAAGTGTATCTCTGTTAAAATGAAAAAGGAGGAAAAAAGAAAAAAGAATACTAAAATGAAAAAGGAAACAAAGAGATTCATAGCATTCGCTAATACAAGCTGCTGCATTTCTTGTACCTGAAGGCACTTTCATATTTGTTTAAATTCATACCCTCTCTGTTGGTTTGCATAATCATGCTGTTTGGCACATTGACTAGAAATCTATGGTTCCGCCCCACTGGCAAACCTCCCTTTACACATGTATCTTACAAGATTCCTTTTTACTGCAATGTGTGTTCACTTCCTGTTTTCCACATCTAAAAATGTATTTTAACAAACTAATTTGGAGCAACTGAACCCCAAGAGAGGTCCGAAAGCAGGAAGTTGAAATGCACATCTGAGGCTCAGATACACACACACACACACACACACACACACACACACACACACACAAATATATATGGAAGTCTTCAACATAAAGGGCACAGCCAAAGTATGTGGTGAGTCAGAATAATTAAATATTACAAAGGAGAAAGAACCAGTGAACAAATCAGCAGGGACCAAGAGGAACAGAGCTCCGGGGTCACTGCTATGCTGGAAAGCTGCTGGTAGAGACAGCCTAGCAGGGGGCTGGTGTGCACCTGAGCCCATTGCAAATCCTCTCCAGGCTTCGGTTTCCCCATTTGTAAACTGAGGGGCTGTCCAGATCTGATACCCTATGAGTCGCTGGTACTATGCTTGTGCAGGTGTGTGAAAGGAAGGAGGATGGGGCTGAGAGGCATTTCCAGGAAGGCTATTTCCTCCATCCCCTCTGGCATGATCTCGGGCATAAATAGTGCTACTCCCCAAATATTCTTCCACACATCCCAGCCCTTTTGCACTAAGGTGGAGTCACATGACTTGATCTGACCAATTAGCTGCGAGCAACTCTGAGTCATTTCTAGGCTAAAGCAAAAAAGAACCCACTAACGGCCCTCTAGTTGTCTCTCTGCCATGGCAAATCCCAAGCCTGGGTCCCCAAGGACCCAAGTGGAACAGAGGACTTCAGCAACCGATATGGGACATGTGTTATGAATGAGAAATAAACCTTTTTTGTTGTAAAACACATACATACACATGGGGTTAGGCAGGGACTCTTGTCTTCCCGATAAATAGCATAACAGCAAACACTGGACAGAATAAATATTGCAATATATGTGAGTGAAGAGAAAGGGATGAGAAACAAAACAAAGCTACATGGTTAACCAGGAAATGACTGGTAGGAAAGGACTGAACAGGTTACTCTAAAAAGTGGCCAGACCCGTGGGAACAGCTGCTGTCTGTGTTACCAAGGGGCCTCCAGGCTATAAATTTTCCTATGTAGAAAAACCACAAGGAAGAGTGAGATCTGTATTTAGCAGAGGAGGAGAACATTAAATGGTCAATCACCTTGTGTTTAGTGTATTTGCTCACAATAAAAACATCTCGTCTTTAAAAAACAATTGTTCATTCTTTCACTCATTTCTATCTAACAAGATAACTATGACATTGGCATTCAGCAGAAGGAGTAACCTCAGGGACACCTGTTCAAAATAACACCCCAGACAAAGGGTGGTGATGCATGTTTCCAGAGACCTCATCTAAGATTGCTTCATAGAGGAGGGCAAGGATAGCTTTTGGAGGAAGAGTCACCAAAAAAAAAAATTGTGTTATCTCAAAAGAAGCTTTTCTTAAACACGTCATTTTCTCTGTGTACCAAGAAGTTGAAAATGCAGACCTGAGGCTTCGGTACACGTTGATCTGGAACTCTTCAACATAAAGGTCATAGTTGAAATGTGGAGTGAGACAGATGCGTACACAAAACACCATACACAAACATAAATTCAAAATGGATGCAAAACCTAAACATGAGACCGGAAAGCCATCAGAATCCTAGTGGAGTAAACAGGCAGCAATCTTGGCTGCAGCAACTTCTTACCTGACATGTCCCTGGAGGCAAGGGAAACAAAAGCTAAAATGAACTATTGGGACCTCATCAATATAAAAAGCTTCTGTACAATGAAGGAA
Organism: Suricata suricatta; assembly: GCF_006229205.1. Classification (NCBI taxonomy): domain Eukaryota; kingdom Metazoa; phylum Chordata; class Mammalia; order Carnivora; family Herpestidae; genus Suricata; species Suricata suricatta. The sequence goes on along the minus strand of NC_043704.1, from coordinate 96,537,894 downwards.
ACAAAAAAACTAAAAGGCAGCTGACAGAATGGGAGAAGATACTTGCAAATGACATATCGAATAAATGATTAGTATCCAACAGGAGTGCTGATTCGAAGGGCACATGCATTCTAATGTTTATAGCAGCACTGTCAACAAGAGCCAGAGTGTGGGAAGAGCCCAAATGTCCATCAACTGATGAGTGGATAAAGAAGATGTGTATGTATACACACAGACAGACAGACAGACACACACACACACACACACACACACACACACACACACACTGGAATACTACTCAGTGATCAAAAAGAATGAAAGAATGAAATCTTGCCATTTGTAACAACGTGGATGAACTTAAATGTTTTATACTAAGTGAAAAAAGTCAGTCAGAGACAAATGTATTATTTCACTCATGAATTTTGAAACAAAAGATGAACATAGGGAATAGAAAAAAAAAAGAGAGGGAGGCAAACCATAAGAGACTCTTACCTACAGAGACCAAACTGGGGGTTGCTGGTGGGGAGACTGGGGGGAATGGGCTAAATGGGTGGTGGGGCATTAAGGAGGACACTTACTGGGATGAGCAATGGGGCATTACATAGACGTGATGAATCACTGGGTTCTACGCCTGAACCCAACACTATACTGTATGTTAACTAACTGGAATTTAAATAAATATTTTTTTTATTATGGTAAGTTCATACAGTGGAATATTATGAAGACATAAAAAATGAAGTGGCTCTTTCTGTGCTGATCTGTAAGATCTCCATGATGTACCGGAAGGTTAAACTAAAATCAGTAATTGTGCAGAAAGGCAGTAGGTAAAGTTCAAAGAGGAAGTGAGTATTTTCACCAGATATTCTTTTATACTTCTGAATTCTAAACTACATTACTGTAAAATTAATATACACTTATAAACATATTTTAACTAAAAAGTACAGTTTCAAAGGGGTACCTGTACCTTAATGTTTATAAAGCAGCATTGTCAACTATAGCCAAACTATGGTGAGAGCCCAGATGTCATCCACATATTAATGTGTGTATGTTATATAGGTACATATATATGTACTATATGCAACATACACACATTAATATGTAATACATATATGATATACATACACAGATGTAGAGATATACACATTAATATATATACACACATATTAACATATACACACACACACAATGAAATGTTACTCAGCCATCAAAAAGAATGAAATTTCGCCATTTGCAAAGACAAATGTATTAAGCTAAGTGAAATGATCAATCAGAGAAGGACAAATACCGGTATTCATGATTTCACTAATATGTAGAATTTTAAGAACTAACAGATGGATGTATGGGAAGAGAGAGAAGAGGAGAGAGGGAAACAACAACTGAGGGTTCACGGAGGCAGTGGGGGAGGGGGTGGACTAGATGGGTGGTGGGTACCAAGGAAGGCACTTGCAGTGATGAGCCCTGTGTGTTGTAAGTGATGAATCACTGAACCCTATTCCTGTATATTAATAAAATAAAATAAAATAAAATAAAATAAAATAAAATAAAATAAAATAAAATAAAATAAAAAATAAACTATCACAGATCTGGAAGTCCAAGACCTGAAAGATATTCCTTTTCAAAAAGTAAAAAGTAATACAAATTCAAATAATTCAAAAAATACCCTTGTTCAATTTTTTTAAAAGCCTAGTCCTTGCCCTAAAAATATGGACTCACAAAAACTATATAATTATGTTTTAGAAATTGCTCCAAGTTGAGCAATTACTTATTTGTTCTTTGGAATACCTTCCCTCCCCAGAAGCCACAATTGTTTCCATTTTAATGAAAGAAGAGCCTCAGGGCACAGAGAAGCAATTATTAGTTCCTCAGAATAAGCAATTAATGGTAACTATTCATTAACTATATCAGTTTAATGTTTTAAAAAATGCCATCTCTCTACATAAGATCAATACTTGGAATTCACAGCAATTTTTATTCAGACCCTTGCGTGTTACATGTTTCTCCTTGGTTTATTTCAATATTTACATTAAGACTCCTAAACTATCATTCTACAGTTTTTGTAGATTCCAAAAATTTTTACCATCTAGATACAAAATTACCACCACAAAACAATCTTATGAAAGCAGCCAGCAGTTTTATGGAGTGCTCAGTATATATGAAGCATGCTCTAAGTTCTTTGCTATATTTGTTTGATCATCAAAATAATTCTATTAAGCAGGTACTTTTATTATCATTTCACAGGTGAGGAAATTGAGGCAGAGAACTTCACCAAGATCATATAGGTAAGAAGTGATGGAAGGAGGATTCAAACCCTGGATTCTGCTCCAATAATGATGATGATAATAACTAATACTTATTATAATAATATATATTGAGCAGTAATTATGTGTCAGGCACTGTCCTAAACAATTCCATGGATTAACTAATTTTTGAGGGATATACCAGTTTAATCCTCCCAAAAATTCTATGAATAGGTACTGGGCTCCTCCCATTAAATATAAGGGTACTTTCCTAGTTCCGGCTGCTGTCACAGAATGCCATTTTCTGGGCGGCTTTAACAACAAGCATTTATGTCTCATAGTTCCAGAACCTGGAAAATCCAAGGTCAAGGCACCAACAGATTTGGCTCCTGCTCAGAGCTCTCTTCCTGGTTTGCACATGGAATCCTCTCAGTATATTCTCAACGTGGTGGGTGGGGAGAGAGAGCTCTCTGGCCTCTTCTTACAAGGGTGCCAGTTCTTTTCATGAGGACTCCATCCTCATGACCTAACTATCTTCCAAAGGCCTCATTTCCAAATCACACTGGGAATTAGACCCCAACATGAGGGGAACCTGAATTGTGTTCATCTGCTCCGGCAACTATCATAGAAGACCATAGGGTGGCTTCTAAACAACAGAAATTTATTTCTCATACTTGGGGAAGGCCAAGATCAATGCAGTGGCAGATTTGGTGTCTGGGGAGAGCCCGCTTTCTGGGACATAGGGAGCTGTTGTTTCTCTTTGTCCCCACGTGGTGGTGTGGGGGTTTGGGAGGACAGGAACATCTAATCTAGAGCACAAACATTCATTCTGTAGCAGGTGTCAAGGCACAGAATGTTTAAAAACTTCACTATGTTCTTAATCACTATAATACAGTACTTCATCACCAAAACAAACCCATGAAGCAAACAAGTTTATTCCTGTTCCTTGGTTCACAGAGTAAGGACTAATGGAGATAGGGTTTGAATCCAGCCCCATCGCCTTCTACAGCCTGGGCTCTTCCCATGACATCCCTGTGCCCTTAAAGAATGATCCCTGAAGCACATGGCAGACCACAGGGGCCTGGGCTCAGCTCTGCCATTAACTGGCTGTTTGTTTTCTCCAAGTTGTCTAGCCTTTCTGAGCTTTAACAGCAACATTTTAAAATGCTTTTCGTTTATTTATTTTTGAGAGAGAGACAGAGGGGATGCAGGGGAGGGGCAGAGAGAGAGGGAGACACAGAATCCGAAGCCGGCTCCAGGCTCTGACCTGTCAGCACAGAGCCCAACGTAGCAACTGAACTCAAGAACCGTGAGATCATGACCTGAGCAGAAGTCAGATGATGCTCAACTGACTGAGCCATGCAGACACCTTTAATGGCAACATTTTTAAAGGAAAGAGGAAAACCGTATGGTCTCTGAAAACACTGACAACCCTGGAAGTTTCTATGACCCAATTTTCCCACTCTATTCCTTCTCTTAGTTTAGAAATTCCATACAGGGAAGTCTCTGTTCACCCCCCTTATAGTCTGATGCTACAAGGCTTGAAAAAGATATCTCACAGCTGAGAAGGAGTTCTGAGCATTTAAGAGCATGAGGTGAAGTTCCAGAAGAGAATGAACAGTTGTCTAACTACCCTGGGTTCAAATCCAAGCCCGGGTTCAGCTCCTGGCTACACTATGTACCAGCTGTTCCTGATTCAACACCCTTCCAGTCACTGCCACCACTGCCACCATCCTGTGTTTTTGCTCATGCTGAACCTTCTGTCTTCAATACTTTGTCCTTTCCCTTCTTTGAGGGCCCAAGTTATAATATTCTTCAGGTCTCTTGTTCTCTCCTCTTCCCATATTGGAAGTATTCTCCCTTGCACCTGTTTTTTCTTCCCCTCCTAAATGCTAATGGAGGTCAAGAGGGCAGAGATCACTGACATTTTATTTATTTTGTGCCATCATTCTAATAATTTTTCTGGCCCAGAAATTCTTCATTATCTCAGGTCAGTTTTGACTGCTGCACTGGAAGCTGACTTTTTTTGGTTTTTTTTACAGGTAAAGCCTACACTGAATTTATTTCTTTAACATGCAAAATAATCCCAGTTTCTTCCATCTCTTCTAAAAAGGCATTTTCCCTGCTATTAAATATCTTGGTTGCTTTATCTCTACCTCTCTCTTTTTTCTCCAACTTTTCTCTCTCTCTCTCAATTCCTTTTGCTCTCCCCTCCCCCTTCCCTTTCTCTCCTCTTCCTCTTTCTCATCTCCTTTTCTTCCCCCTCCTCCTCTTCTGTGTCTCCTCCTCTTTTTCCTCCTCACCCTCCTCCTTCTCTCTCTCTTTCTTTCTTTCTTTCTTTCTTTCTTTCTTTCTTTCTTTCTTTCTTTCTTTCCTTCCTCCCTTCCTTCCTTCCTTCCTTCCTTCCTTCCTTCCTTCCTTCCTTCCTTCCTTCCTTCCTTTATAAATGCATAAATTCAATTAAATTTAGCCAGTGTGTGTTGAAGTCAGCTATCTATAGAACCCCATCCTGGCATTTTAGAAAATTAAAAAAATCAAGAACAATCTCTCCCCTCAAGAAATTTGCAATCTACTCAGAAAGATATCTGCAAAAACTAATTATGACACAATACAGTCTAAGAAATGCCTGGGGAACTAGAGATTAATCTTCATTTGAAACAAATAATACAACACACACACAAGCTGTTTTAAAAACAAACTAAAGAAACATAACATTTAAAAAATATTATTAGCTTTACTAACAGAGAACCCAAGATACAAATTAGTTATAATTTGAAAGTTCTTCCAACTTTAATAAAACAGAAAATAAGTCCATTGTTACTGTTGTTTCAAAAACTAACACTTAAATTTATATGTAAAAGATAAAGAGGGGAACCTGGGTGGCTCAGTTGGTCAAGCGTCCGACGTACGCTCAGACCATGATCTCAGGGCTTATGAGTTTGAGCCCCACATCAGGCTCTCAGCTGTCAGTATGGAGCCCACTTCGAATCCCCTTTCCCCCTTTCTTTTTGCCCCCCCCCCAGCTTATTCTCTCCCTTTCTCTGAAAATAAATAAATAAACTTAAAAAAAGGAAAGACTTTCTTCTATGGTTATTTTAGCAAGAATTAGCCTTTCATTTACGACGTAAAACGTTTCTTTTTTTTTTGGTTTGCTTTTTTAGGTTGGATATTATGCAGCATTTTAATAGACCCCAAATGCTCCGTGACAATATTTACAAGATAACTACTGGAAGGGAACACCACAGTGAAATGGTGAGAAGTTTCCCTGGCTATCCAGTCCACATTTCGGACCCCAACAAGCTAAGACCGCTTTTCCCCTGGTTAAATTCCCACATTGTAGAACAGGTGACTTTAAAATCTATGGAATCTAAGCTGTGGTGGAGAGCTCAGCAACCCTCTAGGCTAGTGCAACGCTCCTCACCAGTCCGCCTGACCACTGCTGAGGCTGGCGTCTTCCTCCCTGGCAGTGCTGAGTGGCAATTTTACTCACTTCCCTCTCAGTCTCCTGTGAGCTGTTGCCATATTATATCACCACCACCACCAAAAATAAGTAAATAAATAAGCCCAAGCCTTTGAACACCTGTTAGTACATTGGATTACTAACATAATCAATGAATTAATTTACCCTTGTATAAAAGTAATAGAAATGGTCCAGATGACACACTGTAGGAAAATAATCCTAGTAATTGGTATTAGAACGTTTTTGTTGTTGATTTTGTTGCCAAATTCAGAACGTGTCTCGAACCAGTCGATAGTATGCTCATGGAAATAAATCAGAATAATATAAACGTGCAGTTCAAGCACACATGTGTAAACCAAAATGGCGATGCACACACAGCAATGGAGAGAGAACCATAGAATCAGAGGTCATTCCATCCCCCCTTACTTTACAAACAAAATCCCACTACCATAATGGCTTACATTTTTGTTCTTAGCGTTATTAAAGCATGCATTTAAAAATGTCTTGCACATTGAAAAGTAACAACACAAAACTTAGTGAGCAATTGCTCTAATGAAAATTTTGGATGATGACTGCCACTGTCCTGAAGTTATTTGTCTGTGGTGTCAGTCATATACATATTTATAATTTTCCAATTTATCAGCTTAAAAAACTCAGCCAGCATATCAGTGAAAAATACTACATCTCTCCCATTATTAACAACAGGGAACATAAATACAACCTCCTTTCATCCAGGGTATCCTTAGCAAGATTTGCAATGCAGTTTATTATTATATTCACATAAACAATGCAGGAGAAATTTTAAAGCAAAGCATAGAGGTTTGATTTATTTCTACTCCTTTTCAACATTTCTTATGATGTGGCTCTAAAATAATGAGTAGCACTATATTTTAGTCAATAAAACCAATATTCTGCTTTTAAGAAATGAATTATAGAAAATTAAAATATACTCTACTAATAGAAAAAGTAATACATTGGCTGGGATTCTGTGTATTTCAAAAATTCTGTCAATAGCATAAATATATTTTAGGGCTATGACATAAGAACTTTATTTAGCTTATAAATATATTTTTATCTCCACATACTCTATTTTGAGAAGCATTGATAGAACAGTTTGCTTCAGCCAAAAACACTTCAAATGAAATCAAACAAAGTTTAGGTTTTCTTTCTCTTTATAAATGTAAAAATGCTGCAGAAATTTCATATAATATAGAAAAACAGAAAGAAAAACAATTGCCCATTATTTCACTCTTAGAAACATTTTTGTTATAATCTCTCTTAAGTTTAAAAAATAGTTTTTAAGTTTATTTATTTTGAAAGACAGCATGAGCTTGCGCTGAGGGTGGGTAGAGAGAAGGGAAGAGAAAGAATCCGAAGCAGGCTCCACGTTGTCAGACATTGCTCAAACTCACAAACCATGAGATCATGACCTCAGCTGATATCCAGTCAGATGCTTAACTGACTGAGCCACCTGTGCGCCCCTCTTTTAGGTTTTGTGTGTGGGGGGGGTGGTTAATACTTAAGTTTTGGTTTGGTGTTATTTTTCTCCCTTGGTAAGAATAACACAATTTGGTATCTTTTTTCCACCAGCTTTAACTACAAGGAAAGGGATATTAGAATAATACTCAAATTCCCATTCTACCTCTCCCTCTGACACCTTGACAAATCACTTATTTCTCTAAGCCTAGCTGCCTCATCTCTATAACGGGCATAATGCTGATATTCGCCTATTGTGATCTAACCCAAGCAAACGTGTGTTCTCACAGTTGCCAGGTCCTTCTTGGTGAATATTGATGACCTCGACAGTAAACAGGACTCCTCTCAGGCTCCCCAGCTGTCAGGGGGTATGGAACGATGAGAGCAAGGCTCCATGATTTCCGCCAGATGGGCAAACATTCCCCGTCAAGAACAGCAGTTCTCTGTTTCCATTCTCTAGGAAACCTCACAACAGTCTTGTTGGCAGTGTCAAACCTAAGGCAGAGATATTCACCCTATCCTAAGGTGAGGAGCAGCTATCTTTCTAGTTAAAATACAGGATGAAATCTAAAGCCCTCCTCCACAGGCATTAGGCTGCAGGGCTCTAAAAATGCAATATACCATTCGGGAAAATTTGTACGTGTCTATAAAGTATTCCTAACTGATCAAGATAGTTGTAACATCATTCATTCCACCAATGAGAAAGCACTCCTAGCATCCCTTGTATTAAGTAATGAACTCTAACAAAAAATCATACAGTGACACCTGCAATGATGGTATAGATTTTCCTGGCATATGGATCAATGTCTTTCAAATATTACCAATTACCTCTGGAATATGTAATAGAATACTTGAATTGTTAGCCAAATGTCTGTGGGTTATAAATAAAGACTGATATTCACACATTTATAACTCCATTGCCCATGACTAAGTATTTTAAAGAGATTATGAATAATTAACACTGCCATATACTGTCAAAAGTTTTTAACAAAATCACTTAGCAAGTATTTATTGAGCTCCTAAAAATGTACCAGGGACTATTCTAGGTTTTGGGAATATAGAACTGAAAAAGAAAAATCCCTGCTCATATGGATATTTTATTGACTCGATAAGCTATTTGTGGAATAGTTAATTTTTTTTTGCTGTTTTGATATATTGATGCTGCTATTGATAAGGATTTATTCTCTATCTTCTATATACATGGCATGCTATATATGTATATATATAGAGAGAGATTTATTATAATGTAAGCATTTTTCTTAAACACTATTGTCAATTACTACATAGTATCCCAAAGTCTGGGCATGCAGCAATCTGCTTAGCCATTCTCCTTTCCTTGGCATTTAAGCTATTTTAAATTTTTTATAATAAAAATAATATTGCGAGAAATGATTCTGTAATATAGCTCATAAAAAGCTATTTAATAAAACCACTATAACACTTTTCTTCGACTCTCAACCACATTTAAATCGGGCATATTATTTATGTCTGAGGGTCAAGAAGCTCGTGTCTTTGGAAATGTTGTCGTGTGAACATAGTTGACTAACCTTGTGAGTTTTAATTTGTAAAAGGATAGCCTTGGCAGAGCCATGGTGAAGGGGAGAATATGTGAACACGTTGAGAGAAAAAATACATAGTGGGAAATGTAGAAATGTAAGATTCTCTCCTCCTCTGGGTCTTTCTTCTCCTCACCTCTTCTCTCCTCTTCTCTCCTTCCTTCTGTTCGCTCCTTTCCCTTTCTTCCCTTCCTTTCTTGAAGTGTTTCCTTGGCCGGCCTCAACTGTCCCAACCTTTATGTCACTTGGTAGCTAAGTCAGACTCACTTTCCAGCCCTGAAGTATACTGTCTCTAGACCTAAAATGGCCCACCCAGCACTGTGATTCTTTCTAAGTGGTAGGAGGTGTAACAGTTTGTTCTTTTTTCCTGAGAGGATATCCCATCATGCCCCAGCACATGGGAGTCTTATAACCTACATCGATGAGGACGAGACCCTGAAAGGTTTTTTTCCCCTCCTTTTCTAGCTTTTGATGTATTTGCCAATTCTTGCTTATCTGGTCAAAATGACATACAATTGATGTCATGAGACAATGTGATGTTCTGCAGATCATCTCCAAAGCCCAGGTCCTTTAGACTATACTATGATAGGAGAGGAATTTTAATACCGTTCTGGAACAAGATCATAAACTTATACTCTTATCCCTCCCATGTGAATGCAAACTATTTCTGACCCTCTTCCTAATAGGATTGGAAAAAGATGAACTCATCACATCAAAGGCTGCACATTATGTACCTTAGGCCAGTTTTTCTGCTTTGGCAAAGATATCACCCATCTGGCACAGTGTACTTTCATCCTTCAGGATTTTTCTGGTTTACATAGAATATGATGGGGACCATCAATGCTGCACTCTTTAGTTTAAAGGCAGCAATAATCTCTGCCATTCCCCATGAAATTTAAAATAACTGTGATTTACTATTTCAGTAGAGCATAGGGGAGTTCCAGTTGGCCTTCTCCATCGTGACAACCCATTCCACAGACCAAGCAATCAATATGGAAGCTCTTCCAACTGCAGAGTATGCCTATTGTAATTATTCATTTGGGAACGGGAAAATGACCACCAGCGGTTCTATGGACTACTATGAATAAGACCTGGGCCAAGAGTCCATTTATTGTCTGACTCCCAACTACCCCAACTGTAAAAGGGAAATTATATGTTGCTACTTTGTAGGTCCCTTTGGGGAAATACTGGGGATTTGTTATCATATGTCTTTCAGTACCCTTTCTCCTGGGAACCCCACCGTCATTTTACTAAGTGGGTTCTGGGTTTGAAAACTGGTTCATTTCTGTGGAGAGCTGCCAGAAGAGCAGCCAGGGAAAGAGAGGTGTGCCTTGACCTAAGATCAGCCACCTGCAGGGCAGGACAGTGTTATCACTCCCAGCTCAAGGCCGGAGACAGCTTGGCTGGGCTTTCTTATCGGCTCCTCAGACGCTGTGCTAAAACTGCAGCTTTTGTTTTTTCTTTACCCTAGCCCCTTCACGTAACCCTGTTTCTTAGCAACTGACCTGTGCTTTCTGCTCTTTATAAGATGAATGTTTTTTCTCAATAAACGGAGGCTTGATCAGAAACTTTGTCTTGCCTCCATTCTCTGTGCCCCCTGCCCCCCAATTCTCACTCCCTCCCTCAGGACCTGCGTTGACGGACCTGCGGGCCGGGTCACATTTCATTTCTGGAAATTAGACAACAGATTATGAATTTTTATTAGGGAAACTGACCTCAGGCTCCTATATTTAACTTCTTTTGTCTATGTATATTTAGCAATATTTATGTTGGCTGCCTCTGTCTTGCCCCTTACGATACTGTATTCTATGAATCACCTCCATATCCTAAATTACCAAAATTCAAAAAGGATAGTAATTGACAAGAACTAGGAAAAGTCTGTGATTTTACCTTCCTTGCATACTAACAAGTTAGTGGACCACCATTTGCTGAGTGTCTAGTGAAGACACTTGTATTTTGGTCAGAGACAGAATGATTTACTGTTCAGAGCAATAGTAGTAGTAGCCAGAGTATAAGCATCTTTTGTGCTGGGCCCCTAGGCCCCATTTCCCAAAAGGGATTGTAAGATGAAGTCTGAACATGCAGCAGGGTGTGCTGTAGGAGAGGAACTCTGAGCCTGGGGAACTTGAATATTTTACAGTGGAAAATAAGAGAATTTTTCTTTGTTTTAGAGAGAGACATTATTACACTAGACAGTAAGCATGCCTGCTTCTTGGTTTGGAGAGGAACACTACTTCTATCTTCTAAGGCTGTTTGCTATACAAACATTCTTTTTTTAAATTGTTTTTAACATTTTTTTCTTTTTTTCTTGCAGAGACTGAGAGACATGGAACATGAGCAGGAGAGGGGCAGAGAGAGAAGGAGACACAGAATCGGAAGCAGGCTCCAGGATCTGATCTGTGAGCACAGAACCTGATACAGGGCTCGAACCCATGAATGTGAGATCATAACCTGAGCCGAAGTCAGACACTTAATCAACTAAGCCGTCCAGGGGCCCCAATACAAACATTATTTAAAAGATAGTTGCAACAAGAGACAGTCAGTGCCTAACTTCTCAAGATGTGGAGAAACATGAGAAACTCATGAAGGTAAGGTGTCCCTTACCTGATAACATACACTGAAGAAGTTCACAATATTTGTTCAGTTAAAATATGTAAGACTTTTAACAGCATTATAGTGCTGATCCAGGGAAGTGACGCCTGTTGAAGGGGCCACACTGTTTATTTAGGTAATTTGTTAATGACAATCTTGTTAATTAGGATTATTTATGTATGTTAATTAAGATTTGCAACTTTTTAATTATATGGCAATGTTTTGTTGATTATAGAATAAAGGTTCATTTCCTTGACTCTACCTAAAATTTTACTATATCATTATATTCCATTAAACCTAACATCTCAAAAATAATAAGATCTGCTAAAAGAAAAATTGTCTAATAACTTTATGTTGCAATGCTTTCTTATCACATCTGCTGTAAACTGCAAAATAATTTTAGAGATAATAAATTATGGAAAACAGATGGGTCTTAAATCAATGAATATGTATTTCTTGCCTGTCTTTTCCAGCTAGAATATAAACTCAAGAGGAAGGTAAGGATTTTGTCTGTGTGAATCATCAATATGTGCCCAGTGCTAGAACAATGTCTGGCACCTAATAAATATTCAGTAAATTTTTGCTGATTAATACAGGAAAAAACAGTAGGGTCCATTCTCTTGCCTTTCTCTCCCTCTCTCCCCCTCCCCCTCCCTCTCCCCCTCTCCCTCCTTCTCCATGCCCAACTTTGGTGAAAAACAGTAATTCTCAACTCTACCTACATACAGAATTATCTAGGGAGCTTTAAAAACATACCAGTTCCTGGGTCTTATTCAGACTAATTAAATCAGAATTACTTGGAGCAAGACACAGACACAGGATGCTATAAAAGCTATCCAGGTGAATCTAATGCATGCTGAAAAGTTCAGAATCACGGATTCTCGCTGCTCCATTAATAGCGTATACACATGGAGGAACTGCACGTCTCTGCATTGTACCTTCTCTGTATGCAGAGATCTGATTGCTTGCTGGATGAGAAAAGGCTTTTTAAAGAAATCATTGATATTCCCTCAGAGTACAGATCCAATATGCTTTCATAATACATTCTTACAACTATCTCATTTGATCCTCAAACAAACAGGTGAGAAAGATATAGCAAATATTATCATTTCTAAAATTGGGAAGAATCTGATTCTCAATCATTTGCTCAAGGGAAAAGGAAGGGTGTGCACATTTTATCTTCTCTGTTTTATGATCTTAAGAAAATCAGAATAACTGTTCTAAACTATCATTTTATCTGTATATTCAAACGGCATTTCCTAATCAATGTGTTAACGTTGGCAAAACACTGAGGGGAGATCTGATTACTGTGAGCCGTTCATTCCTTCAGCAAGTACTTCCTGAATACTGACCTGTTTGCTGAGTGCCTGCAGTGTTCTAGCTGTTAATCTAAGGCAGGGTGAGTTTTCCCTGTAACTTCTCTGTGCCCACAACCTGTAACTTTTCCCATGTTCCTGCCACGCACCACCTCGGCGGCCCCCTGTGCCTACCTTGGTTCAAGCCATTGCTCTCGGTACATTTAACAGCACAAGTCTACTCACTCTGTTCTGTTTGAAAGACGGTTAATTTTCTTTTGAACTACAGTGTTCTACTTTCCTCATGCTTCCGGCCATGATTCTCTGCTCTTTCCTTCTGCTTGCTAGTTTTTAAGCAGTGAGTGTGGGGCCCCTTGGAAACATATTGAAACATGCTAAGAGTAATATCCAATTAACCACTGGAGAATTAAAGCTTCAGAACTAGGGTCAATTTTGTTTTTTGTCTTTCCAGAGAAAGCAAAGTCCTCTATCTCTAATGTGCTAGAAACCATTTTTCCTGGAGGGTGAAGAAAACCATTAAACTCTCATTATCATTTTATAAAGTTGGAAACATTTACTAGAATTATAAGAGGGATAGCTCCAGCAACAAGGAAATCTGCACTTAAATGATCTTATGCCCATAAATGAATGGGACTTACAATAAAGCATTTTCCGGAAACAACTGTAAAAGACTCTTAGAATCAAAAGTCGCCATGATAAAAATGTAGGCAAAATAGGCAGACTGTTCTAATGCTCTTTAGGGACAGACCGAATTTCCTCCTGGGGTATTATAACATTATTAAAAAGTTAATAGGATATCAGCCATCCTTAGAAACCTTTAATCCTGGGGATTTATATTATACAATTAAAGTCCTCATTAAAGAATTTAACATCATCCATAGACATTTAAATTTATATAGAAATGGTAATTCCCTCCTTTGGTTTTTTATGTAGTTTCTTTTTAAATTTGAAATGAGGATGGGGATGTGGAATCCATGATTTCTAAGTACATATTTAAAACTGACTTTCAGGGGCACCTGGGTGGCTCAGTTGGTTAAGCATCCGACTTTAGCTCAGGTCCTGATCTCACACTCTGTGAGTTGGAGCCCCGTGTCGGGCTCTGTGCTGACAGCTCAGAGCCTGGAGCCTCTTCAGATCCTGTGTCTCCCTTTCTCTCTGACTCTCTCCTGCTCACTCTCTGCTTCTCTCTCTCTCTCATATAAACATTAAAAAATAAAAAAATAAATAAAACTGACATTTCAAAAACATTGTTCTATCCAGGCCCTCAACGTGTTCCTTACATTGTTTTTGGAAGCACCCTACATTAGTTTCTTCCTAAGCAAATGTTTACTACTGCTCTAAAGGTTCTGAAATGATGTACGATAAGTTAGGTGACCATACATCAATTTTTGCCTGGGAAAATCCTGGTTTATGCCTTTTTTTTCTGACACAACTATCAACAGTGCTCCCTTTCTTTCTCAAAGGTATCTTAGTTCGGACAAAAAATTATATGGGTACCCTAAAAATTTTAGTCTAATACAGTTTAACCTGTTTCACAAACTTACTTTACCATGGAAGCTGTTTAACATTTATCAGTCTCCTAGGAAATGATATTTTACAGCTTTCCTAATTAACACTTAAGACAGTATCTGACATTAGTTTTTACATTTGTAAAAATGTGTTCTTTTCCTCTTCTTCATAGGAACCATAAAAATCATTCACGCGGGGCACCTGGGTGGCTCAGTCAATAGATCATCCAACTTGAGCTCAGGTCATGCTCTTGCAGTTTGTGAGTTCAAGCCCCACATAGGGGCCCCTACTGTCAGATCCTCAGTCCCTGTCTCTCTGCCCCTCCGCTGCTTGCACTCTCTCAAAACTAAATTAAAACTTTAAAAAATCATTTGCAGGAAGTAGGCATGATAGAAGAAATTGAAGACACATTTAAACACATAGGAGAAGGATGCAGTGTTCAGCTTCTTTTTCAGGTTATGGACATTGTGAAATTGTAGCTATGGGACATCTGGTCTACCATGCTCCAGTGACCTGTGGGACCAGGTCTATCATAGATTTCTCGATTCAGTTTCACCTTAACAAATACAATAGGTGTATTACACCTGCAATCTCCAGATTTTGCAGACCCCTATCTTAAGCACCTAAATTCACTTCCTCCTACCACTTACCATATATAAACCCCCTTGAATAATACTGGTAAATGTGAAAAAAAAAAAACCCAAAAAACAAAAAGTACCACTACCAAATAGTCAGTGGTAGAACTGCACTCACACAAGTTTGTGGTCACCCAGTCTCCTTTCAGTTCCCCTCCTAGCCTTCCCTGGGCTGGGAAAAGAAAACATAAGAATCAGGGTAATTTAACTGCTCTAGGGTGGTATGTTTTTGTCTGTGATGGTACATATTTCCAGGAAGTGTATTCGGTCTGAGAAGTGAATGGCAGCAAAAGACTCCTCTTTGGAGACAGGAATCCATGACCAAGATGGGCTCAAGGTGACTGTACTATTTTGCTTGGACTAGTGCTTCTTTTTGTGGAAGAAAAGAGGGCAAGTAGAGAGTTCTGTCACAACCACTGTCCCAGGACACCTCAGCAGGAAACATTCAAACCCACACAATCCAAAAACTCACCAAGAGAGTTCAAAGTCTTCAAGTATTTTAAGTTTTCCAGCTGATTCACTTTTAACAGCAAGCTCAACATCAGAATGATTACACCATCCGAGGAGAAACCACTCATTACATTAAAACAAGTGATTCCTGTTGAATAAGAAAATCAATTGCCATCTCAAATAAAATTGTTTCTAACTACCCAAGTTACCCAGTGGTCCCTGGAAACCATTTTCTGGGGAATATTTCAGTTCCCCAAAGATGTTACAGTATTGTTTCACATCATTCTTAAATGTTTATATGCACCAGTTTTGTTTTTCTCTGTTTTTCTAATAGTAGCTAACACCTATACGGAGCGTCTTGTGTCCATGCACGGTTCTGAACACTTTTCATGGATCTATTCATTTCATCTTCCTAACAATCTTCCAAAACAGATGTAGATATTACCAACCCCATTTACAGATACAGTGTGATGCAGAGAAGTTTACTACCCTACCCGTGATTACCTTGCTAGTAGGTAGCAGCCTATCGGGCCCTCACTTACCAGAACAGCACCTTTCTTTACAACAGAGTATGCCCTTATTTGAAAGCTTTTAAGGAAAAGTACTATGTCTTTCTTGTTTTCATTTTTCCAACAATTCATGCCCTACTAAATGTATTGCAAGTAATCAAGAATGGATAAGAGAAATATATTAGTAATAATTACATTTCAGATAAACGAAAGACTAGCATCCTATGAAGAGGTGCTGGGTGCAAATATCAACAGATATTTGTCAATTCTTTCTGATAAACAGTGTGAAGATTAAGCCATTTCCTACAATGAGTGTTATTAGGTTATTTCCTAATTCTTTAGTCTGATAAAATTCAATAAAAATGTAACAAAATACTTCCCTAATATAATTCTTTAACTGTCAGGTTAAGCACATGAATACCAAAAACATAGTCGGAGCTGCTTTTTTAAACTGTTCATTTTTTTCTTGCAATAGTTAAGACATTCTACTGGGCTGAAGACCATCCCCTCTCAACTTCCCATCCAAGCAGATGCTCAGAACGTGACCTTATTTAGCAAGAGGGTCTTTGCAGAAGTAATTAGTTAAGACAAAGTTGTACTAGTTTAGACTGGGTCTTAAATCCAACAGTGCATGTCTTTATAAGAAGGTGACGTGACAACATGGAGACAGAGACTTACAGGGAAAACACCAAGTGATGACAGAAATAGACGTGAAGTGGACCATCCGCAGGCTGAGAATCACCAAGGATTCTGGAAAACCTCCACAAGCCAGGAGAGAGGCCTGGAACAGACTCCTTCAGAATTTCCCTCAGCACAGGAGAGCCAACTTTGTAGCATCTTGATTTTGGGCTTCTAGCCTTCACAATCCCAAGAGGATACCCTTCTCTTGTGCTAAGCCACCCAGTTTGTGGTGACACTAATGTCAAATTTTGGTCTTGGTTCCCTGGTGGGTGGAAATTTGCTGATGCCTCAGTTCTTTTGACATTAACAAGAAAATCTATTTTTATAATAGCATTCTTTCCTATTGTAAATATACATGGTCTTAGTTTATCTAAAATGATCAATTTTCAAAGCAGTATGTAAATATATAAGCTTCTGAATAAACTTAACCTCTGCCAGTTAATTATTTGTTGCTATATGGTAAGGTGAAACAAATACTCTGTTTTCTCCAATTACAGTAATAGACCATTTCATTCCTGCCTGACAGAAAATTCTTGAAGTTTCTCATATTGTACAACGAATTTGATAGAACCTTCAGCAAAAGACAAGTCAGACCTTCTCCCATGATCTTTTTGAAATGATGATCTCTCCTTCTTGGGTGTTCATAAAAAAATATAAGCTACCATTAAGCTACTCACTCATTAATTAAATGTTAAGTTATTGAATAGTGAATTTGGCAATTATTTTATTAAATTGACAAAAAATTGAAGTCGGTTCTAACTCTGTGAAACCATTCACAATTATACAAAAACACGTGATCCATTTGTTTTATTTGCTCACACACGTCCCCCCCCTTTTTAACCCAACACTATTTTCAGTTTGAAATAAGAGGGATGAAGAAAAGTTATTCATTTAGATGTTGCTTCTGATATTACTTGGCAAGTATATTAAAATGCTGAAATCACAACTCAAATATACTTAAAAATAATGACATTGATTGGCACCTAGAACTACTAATTTTTTTGCTTTCTAAGAAATACCACTTAAGAGGCTAAGTGCATTTCCAAGCAACAAGGAAAAGTATATGATTTTCAGCTGGCACAAAAGTAATATTTAATGTTGGAATTTTTTTTCAAATTTTACATTTAGGACTTAAGTGTGTTTGAATCACTACAAAAACTTACTTCTGTTAGCCTCCTATAGATTTAAAGATATACAGGAACTATATCCCCAGAGAAATAACAGAAAGATACAAGAGAAGAGTGTGAGATGAAGGTGCTGACTAGTTCTTTATTCTAGCCATCGAAATATAAATGACACCTCATTAATTTTTCATAGGAAGGTAAAGGTATAACTATAGTTTCTAAGTAGAAAAAAGTATCAGAGAGGAAGTTTAATAATTGAATGATTTCCCCCCAAATGGTGCGCTGGGGAATACACACAATGTTGTATTCCCTCTTAGTTCATTAATTCTACACATGGATGAGGTTGTTGAGTTACCTCTTCATTAAAACAAATTGTATGTTTATATTGGGCTCTCAGATATACATACAATTGTGCTATATTTTCAAGTTTTCATACAGTATATTTAATTATAATTAATGTCTATGACTATCTTAAGTGGCTGAGTGTTTCATATTAAATGAAGACACTTTATAGAACATACACGTTATATAAAAATTAGTACTGATATCTAGCTATTGCTTTCCTAAGCTATCTAAGAAAAAAAAAGTATAACATTAAGCATTAAGATTCTTTCCAGAAGCCAGTTCCTGGGGTAGTGTAAACAGTCTTATTTGTTACTCTTAGGATATAAAATTAAAACAAAACAAAACAAAAAAGCAGGCCAGAAAACCACGGGAGGTTGGCCAGTGGCCAGCTGGTCCTTGGCAGTGACTCTTGACTCCCAAAATCTTGGCTTTATCAGGCTGCTAGTGAAAGAAGAATATACAGTGGATGGTGTGTTCCCCTTTTTACAGGGAGCACCCATGAATTCAAGAGCTGAGAACAGACCACAGGAAAATGCCAAAAGGATTAAAGCCCACATATGTCCCTGTAGTGCTATATGCATGGCCACAGTATTTATTAATTCAGCTGTTAGCCCTCAAAAACCAAGAGTATTTATAGATGTGGTGCTGAAAGAAGGAAAAGCAGATAAAAAGAATTGGAATCATGGTCTCTACCCCATTAGCCTTGATAATACCTGTGTGCCCTCCTATAGCTCTGAGGTAATGGAAGCCAAGACGCTATGAAGAGGGAAGACAGAAGAGGCTCCCAGGGGCTCTTAAAACTCATTCCAAAGCAGAGGTGCAGAATAGAATTACTAAACCATTTAGGAAATCAGACTCAGCAATCCACTAGGATGAAAGTAACTACTCCTAGAGTTTGCAAAGGGTCATAATCTTTGAACTGCAATGCAAAATATTTTCATTACTTTACTCACAGCTAAAGACAAACAAGGTTGGCAGGCTCTTGGCAAATGAGTTTACAGCGGTCCCTTCCCCCAGCCTCAAGGCAGCTAACATCCTCTTGGTCCATGCTTCAGAGAATCCCAATGCCAAACCCCCAGGATTCATTGATACATGTTTTAGTTACCTGAGATTATGTACAGGTAGATAATCTTCTTCCTCCTGAATCCTGTGCCAAATCATTCATTTCTCTTTGAGAACCTCCAAGTCTTCACGTCTTAGTGTTAAGGCATTTCAAGTATTAGTAAGCTGGTTGGCACAAAAAGGAGAAAACAGCAAAAAGAAGGAAGAAGAACAAGAGAGTACCTGGTGCGGCTCACTGAAGTTACTGCAACCCTGTGTGATATTGTACAGGTAAGACTCAGAGGGGCCAGGAAGACGTTCGTTCCCAGGGCATTCACATAGAGATGCCCCTGCCCGAGGCTGTAACCTGCGGTGTAACCGACTGGTAGTAGGCAAAAGTCAAAACTTGAATGTGTAGGTACTCATCGCATTCAAATGGATTTTCAAAGTGAGAAGCCAAGACTTCATTTTGCAGTCCCCTCCTGCGTGCCTCCAAGCAGATTAAATCTATCATTTTCAGGTTTGACACTGACGTTTCTTCCCTTTCCAAATGTCTGTTACGGCTGACTTCCCTCGCAATCCAGTTTCATTCTTATTAACAGATCTTGTGCTGTTTAGCCACCTTAGTAATTTTGTTGCGCTTCAAATCACACATTTCACCTGCTGTTGGAGGAAGTCATCGAGAGGATGTGACCACAGTCCACCCTCCCGCTGGACCCAGGCAGTCGGAGGCTCCTCGCCCGGCCCTCCCCGCGGAATGTTCCTTCTGCGCAGGGTTCCCACAGCCGGAACTATTGGCAAGGTCCCCGCACGGAGGTTGTGATGTGTTGTTGAGCACACCTGCACGGTATGAGTCAATGAACAGGATTCTATATCCACGTGGAGGACTCGGCCCGCAGGTGTGGAGGGTTTCTCCTCTTGCAGCACCTACAAGTTCCCTTGGTTATCAAGCCTGCCACCTACCAACATGGCCTGCCTCTTTCTTCCATCTCTCCCAGCCCTCCCATACGGGGGCCAGTTCCAGATTTCTCTGGGGGAACTCTCAAGGTTGCGAACCAACACGTGATTTTCTCTCGGGATCAACAGCCTTTTAATAGCATCTCAATAAAAGCCAGGTTGGAGATTTAAATATTTTGAGCTACCCTAACTGTACCATGAAGTTTGCAAAGTCATTAGGTTTTCCTCCATGTCTTAGAAAAGCTTCTGGTCTTGGCTTGAATAAACACTGGGCCAAACAGCACACACTCATGAATAAGAACAGCCGTGCACCTTGTGAACAGGCAGCAGGGCCGGCTGCCATGACACAACACCCTTCTTTGCCTTGTGATTTACTTCTTGGTACTTGCATTTTGCACAATTTCTATTTCTGTACATATAGTATACGTTTCCAATCTCTAAAGTTTTAGGAGGTGCCCTAGTGAATATTTGAATATACTTTGCTTAGTTTACAAATGCCTGAAATGCCCTGGGGTGCCTTGGAGGTGAGTTAATGGTGAGGAGTTCAACCAGGCTGTTTGGCCATTCCCTTCTACTGAGACTCTTTGCACAACTTTTGCCTTAGCTAGGATAATCATCTCATTTTCCCTCATATACTACTAGGTTTCCATAAGGCAAATCCATAAAAGTGAAACTTTGCTGGTTATTTTATTTTTATTTATTTTCATTATTTAAAAAGAGTTTATTTATTTTTGAAAGAGAGAAAAAGAGTGAGCACAAATAGGGGAGAGGCAAAGAGAGGGAGAGACAGAATTTCAAGCAGGCTGTGCACTGTCAGCAAGGAGCCTGATGCAGGCTCAAATGATGAACATTGAGATAATGACCTGAGTCGAGACCAAGAGTGGGACACTTAACCAACTGAGCCGCCCAAGGACTCCTTTCCTGGTTATTTTAGTTTATTTTGAGAGAGAGAGAGAGTGTCTATGGGAGATGGGCAGAGTGGGGAAGGGACAGAGAATCTGAAATGGGCTCTGTGCTGACAGCAAAGAGCCAGATGTAGGGCTTGAACTCATGAATGACAAGATTATGGCCTGAGCTGAAGTCAGATGCTTAACTGACTAAACTACCCAGGTGCCCCATTTCCTGTTTATTTTTTAAAGTAAGGATGTGGATGGGGCAGATCAGTTTGTATTAACTACTCAGTCCTCTCTGGCCAGAACAACTGTTTTACTTATTTTTCTGCCTCCAGCCAGTCTCCTGAATCGTTGGAGATTAAAGACTGTGTACTGTTTTTAAGGTTTTTGAATATTTTATATATTAAAAGCTCTGAAAAGTCCTAGTTACCACATATCGTGATTAAAGAAAAACAACAATACAGTCAGAGAAAGACTAATACCATAGGATTTCACTTACACAAATCGCTGTATCTCAACACTTAATTTTTTTAATGTTTTGTTTTTATTTTTGAGAGAAAGAGAGAAAAAAGGAAGGGCAAAGAGAGAAGGAGACAGATGATCTGAAGCAGGCTCTGAGCTCAGAGCCCAATGAGGGGCATGAACTCATGAACAACGGGACCATGACCTGAACCAAAGTCAGATGCTTAACCAACTAAGCTACGCAGGAACCTGTGTTTTCACCTATGTGTAGAAGGAAATAAACAAATGAACAAAGAAAAAAAGAAACCAAAACAGAGATCCTTACTCATAGAATAAGTTCCCTCTACTAAAGGGAAGCAAGGTAGCAAATGGCTGCAAAAGGTGATGGTGACTTAAGAGGTCACTTACCATGATGAACACTGAGTAATGTATGGAATTGTGGAATCACTATGCTGTACACGTGAAACTAATATGGTGCTATGTTAATTATACTGGAATTAAAATTAAAATAACAAAACATTAAAGGAAACAAACAAAAATTTATTTTTAGCATGAAACAATGACCATAAATTTAGGTTCAGTCTTCTGGTCTACAAGCTAAGGAGTAGTTCAGGGCTTCTGTGCCCAGTCTCTTTCTTTTTTTTTGTTAATGTCTTATTTATTTTTTGTACAGAGAGAGAAAGAGTGGCAGAGAGAGAAGGAGACACAGGACCGGAAGCAGGCTCCAGGCTCTGAGCTAGCTGTCAGCACAGAGCTGACATGGGGCTTGAACCCACAAACGTGGGATCTGACCTGAGCCGAAGTCGGACGCTTAACCGGCTGAGCCACCCAGGCGCCCCCACCCCCTTTCTCAGTGAGTCTTAAATGTAAAGGGAGGGAGGAGCAATTTAGGAGTCAGGTGTCTCAGATGAGGATTAGTGGTCCTAACGCCAACCTGAAGGCTGCAATTCTTCCTGTTATACATGTGGGCAAGTGGAGGCACATGAGGGTCAAGGAACTTGCCGAACGTCAGAAAGCCAGAGCGTGGTGTGGCCAGGGGTTACATTCCCATCTGCTTCCCTGCCACATGGCAGGCAGAAGCGCAGACATAGGGTTATTTTCTCCGAGTATTTTAGCTGTGATTTTCTCACATTAGTGCATCATGCTAGCAAGATACGGAGTCGTGACTAGCACTGCCATGAAACAGAATAAAATAGGAAAGGCATGAGCTGTTTCCTGAAACTTTTATTTCATTGATATATACACACATATCCATGCACACTGCTTTGTGATATAAAATGTATTTATTTCTTCCTGTGATCTACTCAGAAATGAAACTAATTAAACTGCCAAACTCCTCTCCTTTTGAGATTCTTTGTTATTCTATAAAAACCGTGGTTTATGGGTTTGAGACACAGTGTTTTGAGACAAAGCAACTGCATTATGAACTTTTTCTCCAAGAGCAGAGATTCATAGAACCATTGACTAGTACAGTTCCCTACTGCAATGTTGTGAAATTCCCCCGTGTGAATCTGGGAAAGACAGCTATATCTCACTATTACAATATTTTTAACTTATTTTAAAATACTTCAGTACAGACAATGTGGTCTGCTCATATAAGTGGATATGTGCATATGTGGCGTAGAGGAGAGGCTGGTTAATGTAGGAAGTTTACACTGGTGGTGCCCAAACTAGGTCCCAAAGTGGGTAAATCATCCCTTGAGGGAATCTAATCCAGTGACCCCCAAGGCTGATTGTACATTAGAATCATCTTAGGCTTTTTTTTAAGAGAGAGAATCAGAAAAAGAGAAAGAGCACACTGGGGGAAGGGCAGAGGGACAGGGAGAGAAAGAATTCTAAGCAGGTTCCATGCCCACCGCGGATATCAATATCATAACTGTGAGATCATGACCTGAGCTGAAATCAAGAATCAGACGCTTAACCAACTGAGCCACCCAAGCACCATCCAAGCAGCCCCAAGCCCATCCGAGGCTTTTAAAAAGAATTTAATAATTATGATATTTTATTTTTAAAATTATACAGTAAGATTGACCTTTTGCACAGTTCCGAGAGTATTCATACCTGTACAGATTTGCATAACTCTCTCACCGTCAGAATATAGAAGAGTTTCACGACCCAAAACACTCTGTTGTGTGTACTACTCTCTTCGGGTCACACCTCCCTGCTACCCTGTCCCCTGATAATAATGACTTGTTCAGAGGCTTTTTGAAAAGACCAATGCCCAGGCTCTGCCCTCAGAGTTTCTTATTTCATTAGACTGGGGTCAGGGCATGACTCCTTTTTATTTTTTTTTCTTAAGTTTCATTGGTGGCTCTAATATGCCTCCAGGTTGAGAAACAGGTGATCTCATTAGGGCCTACACTCCAGAGGCCGCTATCACATGATCTTTTACTCTCTTCACTCAAATCAACACTGCTGTTTTGATAGTACTATAGGTACCATAGGGTGAGCTGGAGGAAGTCTTATCCAGGTACTGACTCTCCCACAACCCAAAGACACACAGGAAGACATGGGGCTCTTAAGGGAAAACTGTCAGGTACAGGATCTGATCGGAAACTTAGCTGAATCCTGTGCTTCTGAAATTATGGGGTCTGTCCTGAGCAAATCTTTCATGCCTCATACCTGTCTAGAATGCTTTAAAAGATAGCGCTCTATGTCTTTATGGAGATTTCAGGAAAGCTTAATGTCTCTTTCTGTTGCCTATAAATATTTGCTTTGCAGATTTGCTCTGAAACCTGTTTTAGTCGTAATTTATCATCTGGTTGGAAGATGTTGGGGAGGGAACATTACTCTTTCCTACTTTTAACTTAATCTTAGCTATACTTCAGAAACACCTGAGGAAAGTTAAAAATCCTGGTGTCCCTACTACAACTCAGTGTGGGTATTTCAGAATCTCTGGAAACGGAGCCCAGGTATCACTATTTAGAAATTTTTCAAGTGTGACCCCAATCAACAATAGCCAAATTATGGAAAGAGCCCAAATGTCCATCAACTGATAAATGGATAAAGAGATATGGTATACATATACATAACAGAATACTACTTGGTAATGAAAAAGAATGAAATCTTGCCATTTGCAAAAATGTTGATGGAACTGTAGGGTGTTACACTAAGTGAAATAAGTCAGAGAAAGACAGATATGATATGATTTCACTCATATGTAGAATTTGAGAAACTTAACAGATGACTATAGGGGAAGGGAAGGAAAAATAAGATACAAACAGAGAGAGGCAAACCATAAGAGTCTCTTAAATACACAGAACAAACCAAGGGTTAATAGGGGTGAGGTTTGGGAGGGGTGGTAAAAATGGGTGATGGACATTGAGGGAGGCACTTGTTGGGATGAGAGCACTGGGTGTTGTATGTAAGTGATGAATCATGGGAATCTACCCCTGAAGCCAAGACTACACTGTTTGTGATCTAACTTGACAATAAATTAAAAAAAAATTCTTCAGGTATGAATCTAAGTTGAGTAATACTATGTTAGAGGTGACTAATGTCTGCCAAAAATAACCTAATAATTTGGACCAATTCGTTGAGTTAAATTTATTTAACTCATCAAGTTGAACTTTCTCTTCTGTCACCAATGCATCTAGACTTGGGTTCCAGCAAAGCAACTGGCTAGATGCCCAGTCCCATCATAGAGGTGCATATCATCTTCACCACTGGGCTCCCCACTTTGAGTCATAAACACTCCTCAGAAGATGTATCAGTTATCTACTGCTGTGCAACCCAAATCTAAAAGTAATCAAACATTTATTATCTCAAGTTTGTGTGGGCCAGGAGTCAGGGATTGACTCCTCTGGGTGGTTCTGGTTCAGGGCCTCTAACGAGGTTACAATCAGCTTGCAGTCTGATGGCCAGAATGGAGCTGGTGGGTCTGTTCCAAACTCACTCCAGTGGCTGTGGGCAGGAAGCCTGTTTCTCATTGGCTATTGACTGGCTAGAGGCTTTAATTTCTTGCCACATGAATGTAGATCTCAATATATTAGGCTGTTCCAACCTCCTCGTGACATGGTAACTGGCTTCCAAGAGAGAATATAGAGGGTGCTGAGTTGTCTTTGTGACCTAATCTCTGTGTCACACACCATCACTTCACTGCAATTTTATTAGAAGCCGATGACTAAGTCTAGCCCATGCTCAAGGGAAGGGGAACTAGATTCCACCTCTTAAATAGATGACTATTAAAGACTTTGTGGATACATTTTAAAACCACCGCAGGAGGTAATTGCCCCAGGGCTATGGGAATATAAAATGTGCTTGAATTGCCTTTGTGGAAAAGAAGTCTAATTCCACAAGGATGTATACACTTAACAGGAATCAGAACACCTGCAGTATACCCCAAAACTCTTGGAGTTGAGATCATAAATTGGATTGTCATTAATGTATTAATGGTAATTGGTTCTCACTCCTTAGGTCTTCAAAGGAGATAGATCACACAAGACCAAAAGAAGTCATCTCACCTTGCTCAAACCCACGTTTTCCAATGGCTCAGTTCTTTAAAAGGCATGTACCTTATAGGGGATTCTGTGTATGTGTGAACAAACAGAAATGACATTTAATTTCAAGCTCCATTAGTAACATATAGGGAATGGTAAGAACAAGGTCAGCCAAGATAGTGAAGGACAAAAGTATTTCATTTCCAATTACTTAAAATAGTGTACAAATGCAGCAGCTGAGATAATGTTGAGTGCTTGCCAACTTAAAACAGAAGGGATTATAGGAGAGAAATAGAAAGCCTTGTGGTACCCGAAGATCTCAAAATGCTCTATTTTCTGTTGAAATCATTGTTTTTAAAGCAGGCCTTCAGATCATATATAGCAGGTGTCTACAATTTGCAGGCCAATTCTGGCATGCTTTCTGTTTATGTAAATAAAGTTTTATTGGAACACAGCTATAGTCATTTCTTTATGTATTGTCTCTGGCTACGTTTGCAGTACAATGGCAGAGCTGAATAGTTTCAAAAGAGGGTCTATGGCCCACAAAAACTAAAAGATTTACTATGTGTCCCTTTACAAAAAAGTTGGCCAACCTTTGGTATACTAAAGAAAGAGGATATATAAGTATTCTTAACCTCATTAAAATAATCCTAAAGCTTTCAACACAGATTCTCTGGGCCTTAAAGACAGACTCAAGAGAAAACAGAATGATCAAGAGATTGGCAAAAAGTATGTCATTAATTATTAAAACTTGCTATTTTAGGGCAATGTGACTAAAAGTGAATGTAAGTATTTCCTCTCATCCTGTTTTTCCCCATTAAAAATATAATGCTGAAGTAAGTCAGTATTCTTTAGGTTGTGATTGACTGAACAACACCTCATAGTGCTGAAAAAAAAAGGAGGGAAATCAAAGGAAGTCAGAATGTGGGAATTTGAACACCATTCCCTTTATCATTCTGTCTCTCTCTCCCTTTCCCACTTTTCTTTTTCCTCCCTTATATCCCAGTCCTGTCCCTCTTTCTGTATTGGCTTCATTTCCTCCTGCTGCAGCTAGGTAGTCTCCACGTCATGGGGAGTGTGACTTCTGGAAACTCCAGATGTACACTTCAGAGCAGCCTGGGAGCAGTTCCCTGATCTGGCCTCATACAGAAATCCCAGAAGAGGGAGCACAATGGCTGGTTTGGGGCCTAATTCTGTGGTTACTTGTAGACCTTTCTACAAGTGGAGAGCAGAAGAGAAATGGTGTGCAGACCAAAGGACAACCAGTGGACGAACACATGGTCCACTCTACCACACCGACTGGCCCTCCCTGAGCAGTCAGTCACAAGACCCAAGGAGAACTTTGCATTTAAGAGAACACTGCATCTATTCTTTGGCTTAGGTGGGGTGCTTATAAATCATAACTGATTAATGTATCTGATTTAAAAACCTCTCTAGGTTTCATAACTCCACCAACCCATATAAGAAATTCTTTATTCCTGATGCTACAGTTGATGCTTCTAAGAAGATAGACATAAAATATGACATCTTCCTTTGACCATATGTCTTTCTCTGGTCAAATATTTCCAATTTCTTGGTTCCTCCTCAAGACTCTATGGCTGATACTTTGCTCATTTTAAAAATTTTTGACTCCTACTGACTTTGTTTTTGCAAAATTTAAAACACACCTTCTTAATATGTGAAACTCAGAATGTGACACTAGATAGTGATCCATTCAACTCTGGCTATATTTGCAATTAACACTGGAATCAGATTCATCTGGAAGGAATCCTAGCTCTGCCACTTAGTCATTGTATGATCTTGAAGTAGTCAATATTCTCAGATGAGGACTAGAAGATATTCATTTAGTAAATATTTGTTGAATATCAGTGTTGGGTTGCAACAATAAACAAGAAAAATAAGGTCTTCACCCTCATAGAACAAGTATGTCAAGAAGAGTATAGACAGGGGCGCCTGGGTGGCTCAGTCGGTCAAGTGTCCGACTTCAGCTCAGGTCATGATCTCACAGTTCGTGTGGGTTTGACCCCGCGTCGGGCTCTGTACTAACAGCTAGCTCAGAGCCTGGAGCCTTCTTCAGATTCTGTGTCTCCCTCTCTCTCTGGCCCTCCCCTGCTCACGCTCTCTTAAAAATAAAAACAAATAAATACACAGAAACGCAAAAAAGAGTATAGACAAGCTTATTCCTATGGCTGTTTCCATAGGCTGTGCTACGTACCGGGGTATGGAACGCAGGTTGTTACAGAGAGACACAGGAAAGGTATACAATGTAGACTGGGCAGGGCGTGAGCGGGGGGTAGACCCTTCCCAGAGGAATTGGTATGTAAGGGGATACCTAAATCAGCGAGCCAGGCAAAGAAATGCGTGAAGAGGGATTGGACAGTGGTTCCGGGGAGAGCAGGTAGTAAATTTACCATGACACAAGAGAGCATGATGATTTAAGGGAACTGAATATTAAGTATTAGTCAAGAATATTCCAATGACAAGTGACAGAAATCCATTTTCAACTAGCTCAAATGAAAAAGTAAGATTTATTTGCTCATTAATCAACCCATGGGTGGACTTGGCTGGTATCAGGGATGGCAAGATATAGGGACTGAAAAATTGCCACAACTCTCTTCATTTCTGCCTGTGATATTTGCTTACTTTTGCAGGTTATGTTTGTTCTCTACTTCTGTAGACTATTTTCTCTGTGCAACTGAGAAAATGGACACCAGCTATCCTGAATTAACAACACAGTAGCTTTGGCATCGGTCAAGGCCAGTTACTAAGACATTAGGAATGTGCTTGACAAAGAGGAGGCAGATTTATTATGATTCAGTATTAGAATGTAAATTATAAGGTTGGGGAGGTAAGATGGGGCCAAATTTGGATTATGTAGGTTATACTTAAGAGTTTGGAATTTTCCCTATGTGGAATTGCAATCTATTGGATAATTTTATAATGGGGGAGTGTTAATGTTATCTTTAGAAAGATCACACTGGCACAGGTTTTAGGGATTGGTGGGAAAGAGCAAATGAGAGGAGTTAAGGGACTGTTGTAATGGTCCAGGTAAAAGGTAACAGTGACCTGGACCAGGATAGTAGGAATGGGGGGGGGGGGGGAAACAGGGCAAATTTGAAGATATTTTGGTAGGCCCTGTAGGGTGTGAAGACAGAATCAAGGACAAACTCTGTTTCTGTTTTGGGAAGCTTAGTTGAGATATTGAAACTAAAAGTGGGTGTTAGGAGGGGGGAAATGACAAATTTAGCTTTGGAAATTATAAGTTTGAGGTAGAACAGCTTATAGAAAGTGAGGCTGAAGAAATGGATCAGGAGCCATGTGTCTAAGGCATGGATAGAGAGAGAGCTGTAGAGGAGAGGCCTCCAGCACAAAAGCTGAACACTAATATTTGAGGGAGGCTGAGAAGAGAATCCTGCAAAGAAAAGATTGAGAGAAAGTAGCCAGGATTGTAAGAAAAAAATACTAGGCAGAGATAGTAGAGTAGAAGACAAAAGTGGATTTAAGAATAGAAGTTGACTTTTTTTTTACATGCCATAGTATGGATGTACCACCATGCAATAAGAGGACTAAGAACTCAAAGCAGTTAAACAATGTCAAGTGCTCCAGGAGGACAAAGTTCATCAGTTGTGAGAAGGGAGATTCCAGAAACTTAAAGGATCACTGTGGGAATAAAATAGGACCTACTCACAAACTTCCTCTATCATGAAGGCATTCAATAAATTTTCCTTTATGAAAGTGAGTCACTGTGACCTACCTGTGGTTCACATGACACTCTTATTCCAGGATCTTCTTAAATCATTCCTACAAATATGTAGTCATGACACTTGTATAATGCAGGTATTTTGTGTTCCACTGTACTTGTCCCTAGGAAGTGTGCCTTTTCCCACCCTTCTGATTATGTCACTGGGCCCAAATTCTTTGATTTATTGGTGTGCCAAAAGTCACAGAGTAATTGGCAAGATAGATGCAAGTGACATTGTATTTCTGTTCCTCTCATTAATGCAGATCAACTCTGGCTGATTAGTTCTCTTCCAAATACTAGCTAGAATGAGACAATAATGGTGTCACGTAGAGGAGAATGGCTTGTGATGGTTGTTGCTGGGGTGGAGAGGACGGAAGACCCAATAGCTTTTGTGTTGTGTGCGCTCACATGATAACACCTTACATTTCTGTACCTGCTTATTTTTTCTTCACCAAGAACTAGCTCAAATAAAATAACAATTCCTAGCTCTTTCTTTAGGAAAGTGAGGAAAAGTCAATTACCAATCCAATTAGGGAAAGGGATAAAGAAAGTAGGTAAAGGATGGAAAGACATTTTATAATTCATTAATATATACTAGTAACCTCCTAAAATTTTTCCTTTTATGAAAAAGAACTGAAGGATAAGATCAGAAACTAATAAGAAATCACAGATTTTAAAAGATTGATCACTTGCTTTTTTAGAGCTTTATTGACTATGACCAAGTTTCAATATGGTTCAAATAATTAAATACTGCAACTGGGACATTAAAAATACAAACTAATTTACCAAAATAATTGTATTCTGAATATTATGTACAATATTATACATTTTACATTACATAAAGGGTTTTTATACATAAAGGTAAAATTTGATCTATGATTATTGAAAATCCAAGACACATTTGAACAAATACATTCCTATGCATACACACACAATCACTCTGCTGGGATAATCAGACCCATACATGAGTGTGGTTATTAGAAAATAACATTACATTCATACAACAATGGTAGAAATTGAAATCTGTATTAATTTAAGAGTATTGTTATAAAACCACACATATATGGGTTATATAACCTAATTCTATATATTTTTAAATCTTTATGTAGAGAGACAAATATGTCTCTATCCCAAGAAGCATTTTTGATTTCTAAATTTTTTTATTTTAAAGGACTTTTGTAATTCATAGCCCAATCCCAGCAAACAGAAAAATCATAAGGGTCTATCATATTACAATGTGTATTTCACTGAATATGTCTCAAAAATAATCCTAATTCAATTGTATATTTTGGAATGCCTTCATATTCATTCCTGTTATCAAAGTGATTATATATTGAGAAACAGAGCTTATAGGGGAAATATATATTTCTGTAGAGAACTAGATATTGAAACAAGGGTATCACTAGGTGACTTCAGAAAAAAAAGAACTGAATGGGTACTCACGTAGAAAACACCAGCCACACACACTTAGTAAACAAGGTGTCAGTCCTTCAGGAAGGTTAATACACTCATGTGCCCTACCTTGTTTGAATACTGGAGTATCAACGTCCAGAATACTGTTGTGTGCGTTTTAGTACCATCTCATTTAAAAATCTAATTCCTTTCAAGAAAAGCTGTGATTTTAAGCAAAGCCAAACATTTTTCTAATACGAAAAGTCTAAAAAACAACGTCTTTATAACCAAAATGCCTTTCCAATGGTATGTCAGTCTGTACATGGATCTTATTCCAGAGACAGACAGTTGGGTGAAAATTCCATCAAAACTACACACAAGAACCTCAGAAAGGCAGCAGTTAATAAACTGGCCATTCTCCTTAAAGGATCGCAGCCTTTGGCAGTACTTCGTATTTAAAATCCCATGTTTTACTAAAGGCAAACAACAGAACACCTGGAAACTAGAAGACAGAAAAGTAACAAGCTGAAATATACAAAATCGGTGCCCTTTGCAACATCACATAATCTAGGAAAAATGAGATTCAAAGGCTAAAGGCTTGCTTTATTGTTTGTCCTCTTGCCCGTGTTTAGCTTGAATATAAAAGAAGCTCTAACCTAGGTTATCAAAATATATTCATATAAATGTATGAGCACTTCTAATACAAAAGTTAAAAAAAAGTCTAAATTCTTGAGTTTTGTAATTAAATATCCTAGAGTTCAGTAGGCAGATTTATTTCTGAGCAGCTTGACAGGAATCCGTTGACTGAGCGCTGTTGGGGAGGTCGGCACCGTTACATTTCAGCTCTTCGCCGGGATTTCTCCGCAACAGCAGCCCCGTCCTCTTCCTCTTCCTCCTCCTCCTCCTCGTAGGGCTCCTCTCGGCCTTTGGGCCGGTTGTCATCTCGAACTTCTTGCTCTTCGCCATCATTGTTTTTTCCATCAGCCTCAAAGGTAAAAGAAAACGGGAAAACTAAGAGATAGGGCATAGAGTTAGTGATCTAAATAATTCCCTCTTTTTAAAAAAAAAAAAGGTGTGAAGTTATTCATTTTTATAGAAAAGAAAGAGCGAAAATGGTCCGACAGGCAACAGTGCGGTCTTCCCCAATCCTCATGCTGTCACAGACCCTCAGAGGTACCCACGGGGTATCTATGCAAGTAGTCATTCGCGGCTCCTATACATGCGCGCATGTGTGCAGCAGAAATACATGTCCCACACTTACGTTTTCGTCGTTTTCACCATAGGTCTCTTCAGCATTATGCTCCAATTCCCTTTTTTTCTCTTCGGTCAAATCTTCCTGAGCCTGAAAGAAACCAGAGATACTAGGTGACACCTTTTATGATTTCAATAGTTTGATTTCCAAAAGGTTCGTTTAAAGTAGTGGAAACAAAATCAAGCTAAAAATGAATTTGAAAAAGGACAAAAGTCAAAGATTTGACTTGTCTATTAACTATGAAGGGATGTGCAACACACCTCCTACAAAGAAATCAATGCAACTGATTCAGAACCTAGGACTTTTGTGTTTGAATTTCCAATATCTCTGAATAAGCTTTAAACCTCTGAGTGTAACACTTGAAGAAATTCAGCTTATGAAATTAAAAGTTCCCCTTTTCCAAATGGGAGAACTGCAGAAGTCTGAAGGCTCGACAGAATGTACGTTCGATAAAGACCGAACTATCTTCAACTGTCTTCAATACCCAGATGTATCCCTGGCACATTGCAATTGCTTAATCAATACTGGTGAGTGAATGAGTCCATGAATAAGAGAATCGAAGTGCAAACACCTACTCTGTATACAATGTAGTAGAAAACAGAGAAAATGTGTATATGCAATTCTGTAATTGAGAATAAGTTCTCTGGCTAACATACCTAGGACTCAGAACACAATCATTTCAATTTCTTCATAAAGCAGTTACTGAATGGCCTCAAATCCCTACATCTCTTCAGTGTTCTAACATGACTGTTTTAAGTAGTTTTCTTTTATGTGCGCTCTTACTAGTATGTGTCATTGTTACCAATTATTTTTTTCAAAATACAAATCAAAGAAAGTACCCAAACATCTTTGCTAAATAATCTCTTTTTAATGATTACATTCCACAAAAATGCAAGGTAAAACATTTTCTAACAGCTATTTTGACAACCTTAGGTAGGCCAAAAGATTTAAATCATTCGAATATCAAAAAATTGCTGACATGATTATCATGTCGTGTCCTGGGATTAAAAGCATATCTGCCTTGTCCTGGGACAGTTACCAGGTTTTGAGGGAAAGGGGGTGTTAAAAATCCCAGAAATGTGCAAAGGAGGGAAAAATGCAGGTGTTACAATTAACGAGGAACAGATTAAGGGCTGGCTCTAAGTGTTCAGCCCGGGTACGACAGGGATGAACCACAACCCACCACACGAGCTTTGGAGGGAACCTGGCTTGTCAAGAGCCTACAAACATGACCCTTCAAAGATGCCCTAGACAGAGCCCAGCTTTCATCAACTTCTTCTAATCAGCCCAATGTTGGCCGGACTCACAGACCCTAAAGTACAATGGCATCAAATAATGACATTCTGGACACTGAGGTATAGGGCATGCTTTTTGTATTCACCGCTAAAGAGAAAACACCCTCGCTTCCCCTACAAGCTCTGTTGGTGGTCCATGGCATCTCCTCTGACCTTAGTCACAGACTCTCCTAACAACATTCCCCAGGATGTTGGGATGAAAACACAGAATCACTTATTCCACACCACATATATTAAGGTCTCACTAATTGAAACGTCATTAAATTGCCAAAGTATCCCAATCAATTTCAGTAAACAAAGACATGTCTTCTTTTACAGCGTTAATAATGGAAATAGACTAGTGAACATTAAACTTGGTTTAGTTGGGACTGAGAAGAAACAGCCTTGAAACTGCAATATGGTGGAAAGAATATATAAATCAGGGGCCACAAACTTCTTTTGAAAAGGGCCAGATACAGTAAATATTCAGGCTTCTTGGCCATAAAGTCTCTGGAGTAGCAATCAGCTCCACAGTTGTGGTGCAGAAGCAGCCTTGGACAATATGCAAACAAAAAGGAATGTTCCAGTAAGACTTGACTTACAAAACAGACCAAGAGGCCTGTGGTTTGCCAAACCCTAACATAGGCTGTGGAGTCAGACAGACCTAGATTAAAACTTTAATTAAAACGGGCTTCAAGATGCTGGCTGTATCAAAATAAGGTCACTTGTTTTTATGATGAAAATTCACAAGCACACACAAGTAAAACAAATAGTTCAATGAACTCCTACAGCTATCACCAAGGTTCGCAAGTTATCTGTGATGTTGCCCTTGTATCATCTATCACTGTTCTTTATTTTTTCTGAAGTATTCTTAAAAATTCTAGACATCACGTAATTTCACCCCATCCATCTCGGGGTGTTATCTCTAAAAACAATGGATTTTTCTTATGTAACCATAATGCCATTATCATATCTGATAAATAATCCCACAGTATCAACTAATGTCTACTTCATTAACATTTTCCTGATTATCTTAAAAACGTC
The DNA here is from genome assembly GCF_006229205.1 of Suricata suricatta. Classification (NCBI taxonomy): domain Eukaryota; kingdom Metazoa; phylum Chordata; class Mammalia; order Carnivora; family Herpestidae; genus Suricata; species Suricata suricatta. Next base: position 96,503,529 of record NC_043704.1, on the reverse strand, counting down.
TATTTACAGTGGGTTTGACCGAATTATAATCCGAAGGCCACACCTAACATGGGTTCTGCTCCCCTCTTTTTTCCTTAACGCTATTGACTCATTTTCCTGTAGAATGACCCACACTGTGAGCTCATTTGCTTCTTTCAGGTATCCCTGAACTCATTCCTTTGGCCTTCACATTTCTTATAAAAGGAACTTTAACACTTAAATGGATTCAGATTCGATTTGCAAAACAAGAGTTTTTCAAAGGTGATGCTGCAGATTTTATATTTTCACCGCATTGGGAGACACATAACACTTGTCCCTTGTACTTTTAATGAGGCTGGAGTTGGTCAATGAGCTCAGAAGGTAACTACCTGACCCCTCTCTGAGAAAACTCCCTGACCTCCATTCAACTAGCTATATCACCCATTGATGACTGGCTCTTAAGTCACCTGTTTTTAATTAGAGATTGCAAAAATGGTGACTTTCTAATTCATCACTCCTTCTCCATTCACTACTATAAAGAAGAACTCATCCCTATCAACTATTTACTTACTGTGCTTGGTATACTTAATTACAGTAGCCTCTAAAATCAGACCTGGGTGGGGTCTAATCATGGGTCCAACAATAACAAGCTGTGTGACCTTCAAAAATTTAGCCAACTTCTCTGAAGCTCAAATTTCTTATCTATAAAGTAAAAGGGTTTGATTAAAAAAAATCAGTGATTTTTAAATTTTCTGTGTGTTTGTATGTGAGGAGGGAGTCATAGACTCTTTTAGACTTTGGGGAGAAATGCAAATGTATGCAAATAGACACAAAGGCACATGATTTTACCCAGAAGGTTTAGGAGGTTCAGACTTCCAGTCTGCCCAGGGCCACCTGTCCTAGAAATGCTTCTCCAGTGTGTTCCTGGAACTCTGATTCCCAGGCCCCACCCAGGTAAGATCAAAACTTCCAAGGATAAAGTCCGATCTAGGAATTTGTACTTTTCACAAACTCTCCAAGATGATTCTTAGCCACAGTAAAGACTGAGAGCCACTAGCTTGAGTGACAGTGAGAGCTGGGTTAAGAAGGTCTCTGATTAGGGAGAGAAAGACCCTTGCGAAAGTTCTTTCTTCTCTGGAGATCTATTCAAGAAAATTTGGGTTATTTATCAGTCGTCAATATAATCTGAGGTAAGAAGCCCTGATGTAAATGACTCTAATTTAGAGAACCCACAAATAAAAATTTCATAATTTTCAAATATATATGTATGCATTATTATTCTGATAATATAGTCTTTGTGTTTGGGGCAAAAGTAATTCAAACTCTTATTAAAAGGCATTACTGAAAAGGAACAAAGGATGTGGAGTTTCTAATTTTCAAACATACTTTGAAGACTAATGTTACTCTTTTATAATGTCTTCCACATGCGACCTTCTTCAGTATCCTGCTGAAGCTGATGCGAACATTTTGTCAAAAATTTCCCAACACTGCTCCTCTTTACTCATTTTTGTTCACTGAATCTAATGTTTTAGCCATTTTTAGAAATGGTCCCTATGTGAAGTAGCAAAATTGAATAGTCAAAATAAGACAGATTTACTGAGTCTAAAATGGGCTTTGGCTTTTCACATCAAAGCTGTCACGGATGAGGCAGGAACCGGAAGGCCGGGCCTCATGTAGTCAAGGAGGCTCGGCTTCCCTGAGGTGGATGGACAGGGACACAGGAAAGGCTTCAGCAGCGTCAGCTACAGTGACGGACACCCCTGCTTGCTGAGTAATGCCAAACAGGGGGGGCTCTGCCACCTACGGTGACCAAACATCCCTGTGCTCGCTCTCCCATGAGGGTTCAGATGGATCTAATTTCAATTACATTGGAGAAAATGAACATTCAGATAATAAATCTGCAAAGTAAGCAACACGAGGATGGGATCCCCACATGAATATCCCAAACGATAAGCCATGAACACTTGCTCATAACCATCATCTTTATGCCTTAGAAGAGTAATGCTACTACACTAAAATAAAAGAAGGCAGGGATAGTGTAAAATTCCAAAAAGCACACTTGCTTTGGGCCCCACTCTCTGAACTCAAGTCATAAGACTTTTTTGGGGGGGGGGAATGGGGGGGAGGTGAGAGAAAGAGAGGGAGAGAATCTCAAGCAGGCTCTGTGCTGTCAGCACAGAGCCCGATGCCAGGCCCAGTCTCACGAACCATGAGATCATGACCAGAGCCAAAATCAAGAGTTGGACACTTAACAACTCAGCCACCCAGACACGCCTCAAGTCACAAGAATGATGGGCTATAGCTCTGAGCAGGGACAGCCCAGGCAAGATGCATTTCCTCCCTGGGAGCCAATGCTGACAGAAGGCAGGTGAGTCGGAAGGAAGGGAGGGAACCGACAGTGGCGATGAGCCGTCCATCCCTGCGGTCTGTGGGGACAGCTGGAAGACTGTGAGGCTCAGTGCAGGTAGGAAGGATGCACGATACAGGGCACCACGTGGTTTTCAGAGCTTCCCACGGATGTGTCACACACATCACCTATAACAACACGCTCTGGTCTCACATACTGTACACCTCTTTTTCTCATTTTGCTGCAGTCTGCTGAGAACTTCATCTCTATTACTAGTCCCCACATGGTATTTGGGAACCACTCTTCTCCCTTCTCAAGGGAAGGACGGGGCACAGTGGAAGAAGATGGGAAGATCCCACAACTAGCCATCTCAGGAACTGCCCAAGGCATGCAACACAGCCTGTGCAAGGGGCGCTGGGGGGCAGAAAGGGAGGTCATATGGGGAGAGACAAAGGCACACTGAGGACAGTCACACTTGGTAGGGTGTGCCACCTTGACCCTACACAGGACAGGGTCAGAACGTGGGGCAGAAGCACCCGACAGGACTTCAGAGCAGGGAACCAGAGAAAGAGAAGCGGGACTGGGGGCCCACTGCAGGGACAGAAAAGGGCTCTGGTCGGCTCAACCCACCTGCGGGATGCAGCACAGCGGCCCTCACCTCTGCCCACAGTGGCCCTCACCTCTGCCTGCCACCCTTCTCTTCCCCTCCTGTCTCTTTCTTTTCTTCCTATCCTTGATCCCTCTTGGATCATAGGACTGCTCTCTCTACCTTGACTGACATAATGTAAAGGTGAAAAATAATCAGTAAATACTGATTAAAATTTTATGTTTAGCCTTCTGCATTTTTAAAAAGAAGCCAAGGTGAATCTCTTGTCTTTTCATCCCTCAAAGATTCCTGGCACCTGACATAATGAGACAGAGTAATTTAATTCAGACATCCTGTTACAAGAAAAGTCCAGATGAGTATCTTTTTCTTGCCAAATGTCTTAATATTCATGGCTGCTAGTTTTTCTAATGTTCTCTTGTGATAACAGAGCTCAGGATCTTGACCAGGCTGAATGGTAGCATGAGAAAAGAGAGAGGATAAAAAGATCAAGCCTGGGAGACTACACGTGCCTAGAGATGTAGGTTGCCAATGGCTGTAAAGACCAACATGCCTTTCTGTTTTCCCGAGAGAAGCACACATTTTCGCATGCACTCCGAGAAGTGGGCAACAAATGCCACAAAACGAGGCAGCAGGGCTCATCGAGAGAACCGCACGCGCCAGTGTGGCAGCACATGTGTCCTGGGCAGGACTCCCATGGGTGGGGGTGTTGGTTCAGACAGCCTTTCATCCATCCGTTTATGCAGTTCCCGTTAGGGCTAACGCTCCACATGGGCAAGAAGGCTGGCTCAGAAACAGCCCTGAACCAGAGCTCTGGCTTAGTGGGCCACTTCCTGGGCCAGAAACGACCAAACACAGGGCCTTGGCGTCCGCGTCATGTCCGCAGGCTCGGAACTTCAGGGGTCCGTGCGGTAGAGGGCGGTGACTAACCAGCTACCAGCAGTGGCATTCACCCACCATGTGCACGATGTGCCGCCAGGACGGGGGCTGCTCCACAAAGCTAACTAGAGATAATCTGCTAGGAGTTTACAGTAACAAGGAAACTAAAATGAATTTTAAGAAATTGCACCCAAATGCATTTTATTCAACTGACCTCCTTACGTTTTTTTTTTTCCTTTTCTTTATCATTACATTTCATTATGACACTAAATTCTTAGAAGAGGAAAAAAGTAGAGATGCTAAAATTTTTTTCGGAAGGTGTTAAGTGTAGTCTGAGGGACACTTGGGGCACCCCTGTGGCAATGTCTACAGAGCAAGTTAGGGTTGATCCAGACCCCCAGACCTGACATGCAAAACTTTGTTCTTCTCTCTTTTATGAGGGAAAGAAATGAGAGAAAGTATTCTTACTAATATCATGCAAACCCAAGTCCGCCATTCCTGGAGGGCCGATGACCTATTTTAGTTCAAAATTCCTAGTGCAGACCAGAAAGCAGGATTCTATTACCTTCTAACCAAATGTCTCCACCTCCACAGTCCATTTCCTCTTGGAACCATCCTTTCCCATCCCAACTATGTCCTTCTGTACGTGTCTACCAAAGGAGCATCAAAGCCATGCTGCCCCGAAAGGGGAGTGTGAGGCACAAAGCCGTTCGGCCAGCGTCCTGCACCCCACCTCCCTACCTCTTCTTCTCCCTCTTCCTGGTACTGCTCATCGACATTATCCTCCTGCTGGTCTGGGTTTCCTGCCATCTGTTGAAACATAAGGGGAAGCTTAGGTTACTGAACAGTGGAGATGCGTTTTATAGTTCTCTGGGATGAAGAGCAAGCTTCTGCCATAAAAAATGCACTTTCAATGCACTGGTGGCCAGGAAATGATAAATAATCCTTCCCAACACAAAACCTAGAATGTGTGTTACACCCCCCCCCCCCCCCCCCCCCCCCCCCCCCCCCCCCCCCCCCCCCCCCCCCCCCCCCCCCCGAGTGTGGGCATAGCATTTCACATCACGGCCTAAAAACCAACCAAAGAGGCGAACCTTCTGTCAGTGTGCATTAGGACTGACCTTTTGCATCAGTCAGGCCGGTATTAAGACGCCCAGGTTGAAACCACCCTCTGTAGCAGCGTCTGCTTACCACCAAATGTTCTTCCATTTCTGCATTCTCTTGCTTTGCATTACTTTGTTTTGGCTCTTCATTTTCATCTGGCAAACTTTCTTCTCTCACTTGCTCGGCTTCCTCAAATTCATCTTCGCCTTGATTATTGGGGTCGTCGGCTGGGTTTATATCCTCGACAGCTGCCCTCTGCAAAATTTTAATAAGAAGCAACCACTACCTCAAAACCCAGGATCAAATTTAATTTCATTGGAAAGGCCACACACTGGCAGAAAATGAAATCGGCCTTCAGCAGACTGTTCCACTCTCTCCCTGCCAAGCCTCACAAGTACACATCCCACTGTCAAAAGATAAAACTCCTGCTTTATTTGTCAGAGACTGATGGATCAGGGTGAATACAGACAGCACTTGTTTTCTGCAAGCGATTCCAAGACAGTCCTCTAAATTCTAGCACAAGAAATGTGAGAATAACTAAATAGACAAGAAAAATAGTTAGTCAAACCTAACAGACCACGAGGGAGAAAGCACTAAACTGGGAGATTTAGAGAGGCAAAGAGCAACTTCTTTCCTGAGTATGCTGAGTTTTATACAGACAAGCTTTCCTCTGCAAGCAATGCTTTACCCATGAAGGGGGCAAACAGCCATTGAAGAGTGAGAAGGCCCACATCATAAAGGACCTAAGAAAAAGTCCGTGTCCCTAAGAAGGGGCTAATCCAGAAGTAAACAGTTTCTAGCATGGGACACGTTTCTATAGAACGATCAACACCACAGAAGAGAGACACTGCACTGGCAAAGGACAGAAAAAGAGCCGAGTGAACCCAGTCTTCAGCAATAGATCTTGACAAATCTCCCCCTCCCAGCCCTCCCTCCAGCAGCTCTGAGTTATGGTGTTCAACAAATGGCCTTCACAGGATCAACTTGAGAATTATCTCTATTCTCCACTTAAATTCCCAAAGCACCTTTCAAAATAATGCATGTCCTCATAAAGATTCAGATTTTAAAGCCCGAGCCCGGGCAGGAACGATAATGCTTGCAGCGGAGTCTGGATCACTCCAGGGTCACCAACAGGACACTTAACTGAAGCAGCAAACGCTTCCCAGAGATGAGGCCTCAGAGTGAGATTGGATCCACATCAGCGTTCTCCAGGCAACAAGATTCCACTTCAATTCACTTCGGAGCCTTGAACATAGTCAAGAGCTCATCGGACTCAGCTGACTTATTACATGCACATCCCCGGCTACACACTTCATTCAAGTGCAGATGACACTTTTCTTGGGAATACAGTGACAAATCATCACCTTCACACTAAATGCCAATTACTCCACAATCCGTTATATAGATTTCTTTCTGAGCATTATCAATAATATGTGTGGAAGCATAGGAAAAATGCAACACATTTTCTTCAGAAGCAAAGTACCGAAGGACTTGGGCAAAAGCCGACAGAAATGTCCACACTGGGCCCAACTCTCAGCAAGCTAATAAGTGAAGTGTAACAGACACAGTTGTTACATTCCAATCAACAGTCAGATGATCAAATGTACCTCAAAAAAGCTGGACAAAATTCTCTTAATTAAGAAAAATTGTTAGATGAGACAAAGAGAGAGAGACACGCCAGCAAACGATTTCTAATTAAAGGAAGGAATGGGAGGAGGGGCGGCGGTGTGTCCTCCAGAACGAGTGACGTGCTGGCAGGAGAGCGAGGGTTTGAGGGTCAAGTCCCCGAAGCAGGAGGCACCTCTCCGAGGGCAGACCCTGGGACAGGCGCCCTGTCTCCCCGCCACACCCGCACAGGCACACCCACGTTCTTGCTGCTCCCTCGTCCCTTCACCGTCCCTTCACCGTCACCGGCTCGTTCCCTGATCCCGGAGCTCCTGCCCTTTCCTGAGCACACGTGCCCAAGTGCTAACCCGGGGCCACAGGCAAATGCGCTTTGCCACAGCTCTGCTCCAGTTAAGTACAAAAGTCGTTTCCACCCATTAGAAAAAAAAAGAAATGAAAGGATTAAAAAAGCTGTTTCCACCCAGGGGGCTTTAGGCAGCTATCATCAGGATGGCTTTCTCAACGAGTATCCAGGAAGGATAGATGGACCCTCCTTTCAATACAGACAGGACCCATATGGTGGCAGAGACTGGATTTCATAAACACAGTGGCGGTTCTATTAGCAAAAAACACAGAAGAGCTAAAGCAAGTTGTCAAACTCATCTACACATACGCACAAGAACACACCCGCTTGACGCCTGCTTGCCTCAGGCCCCAGCCACACAGGCGAACTGGGGTCCAGGTCCTTCCTTGGCAAACACAAAGAACATTCTTGGTTATGAGGTCTCTACTCATTCATATTCTGAGTTTTCTACAGCATTATGGTACCTGAGGATTTTTTTTCATTTCTCAAGCCCCTTATGCATGTACTGATTACAGTGGTCAATGACAGAGTCACATGACATATGTAATGGCCTAGCAGACCTCAGAATGGTTCACTTCCTTTCTCTGGCCCTCTAACTCCCACACTTGCTTTTTTTTTTTTCATTTTTAGAATTACTACATATTTCAATGCTTTTCATTACTGCTTTTCTCGATCTAGAAGTTGTCAGAGGGAAACGCCTATGTTTTCGCAGAGCAGCTTCTGAGCCAGTTTCCTGACACACACATCCCCAGTTTACAGTTAACAACATCACCTCTGTAATCACGCAAGCCGCCTTCCTTCTGCACCGACGAAGTAACAGACCTCTCCGGAGCCAGAGGCGTGGTGTCAGGCCAACCTTCAAGTTTCCTTTCTACCTTGTGAGTTTCCCAGTGTCATGACCAAAAGAGAGGACACTTACATCTGCCTCGGAGTCCAGATCAGCTTCATGGGGCCCCTGATCTTGAGGTTCATGTCCATTCTCTGGGTCATCTTCTGCCTCATCTTGGTGCTGGTTTTCTCTCTCATAGGCTAGCAAGTCAAAGAAACTAGTATCAGTGCAGATGAACCAGACAGGATTCTGCCTGTTCACTCAAAGAAAAGCCACCAGTGGGCTTTCCTACACACTATGTCACCCAATCTCTCCTCCACAGAGAAATAGGTTAATTCAACAGAAGGCATACACCTTAGCTTTTCTGAATAAAACTACGTCCTTTTCCCAGACCATGTATCTAAGGAGATAGCATGGGTGAGTGACACATTCTAATCTTCTAAAAGCAAATGTTTATAAGAGCTGCATTCCCCCTCTTGTTATACGAAAAACAGTAATAAAACTTTCTCAACAAAAGAATGCTAAAATTGTCAGCTAATTTTTGGTAATATCAGAGGAACCAAAAGAAGAAACTGGTAACGTGTCAGGAAATGAAAGAAAGAACACCCCATCACATGGCGGTGATGAGGGCTGCCCCCACACAGATGCATCTCACAGTTCAACTCCTGCAGACATTTACTTGCTGCTTTTGGGGAAAAAAAAAATCTCCATAAAGGAAATTTAGATTAGAGCATAAAAACAGAAGAACAAACTCCTTTTTAAGTAAGCTATAAGAGAAAAGGTTAAGTATACGGTGAGTATTTAGCTTACAGAAAACAGAGATGCAAGGTAACTTCCCATCAGGGTTCAAGTGCACCAAGGGATTCATTAAATAAATAAGGAATAAACTGTTCTCTAGTCTTACTGATAATGGAACAAAGAAGCTTAAAGTGCTGCACAGGGGGACATAAGGAAAACAATTTCTTGACTGTGAGGGCTATAAAATATCAGAACAGGCTATAGAGGGAGTTTGGGTAATCACCTTATTTTAGACTCTTTTACAAGGGATACCTAACTGAGGGTTAGAGTTGCCAGAGAGTTAGTTGCTTCCTAGTTCTGTTAGACAGGAAGGAAGGGATAGTTGGTAAATTGCATATGAGATGCTTGCCACAAGTGAAAGCTACCAGTGCCTGAATCTGAAAAACTTTCAAGGCAACGATCCAAAGGCTTCCAAGGTAAGGAGAAAAATGGAGCCATTTCCCAGAGTTTAACTGTCCTATGATAATGTGTCAGAAAGAGCAATTCAGTACACAAAAAGCTTAAACTACAGGAAAAAAAATGTTAGGAAGGAAACAGATGATCTTGGGCAGCTGTGGCCACCAACGTGCACTGTTTGGAAATATTACCAACAAAAGAGGTGCCTGGGTGGCTCATTTGGTGGAGCAGACGACTTCGGCTCAGGTCAGGATCTTACCATCTGGGAGTTCAAGCCTCGCATCAGGCTCTGTGCTGATAGCTCAGAGACTGGAGCCTGTTTCTCACTCTGTGTGTGTCTCTCTGTTCCCCCTCCCCCACTCACTCTCTGTCTCTCAAAAATGAATAAACATTAAAAAAATTTTTTTAAAGGAAATATTACCAACAACATAACAGCAGCAACAACAAAAGGCGTGCGGGACACAAGTCTTCCCTGAGTGTACTTGGCTGTGCGGGCAACTCTGAGCCGATATTCCCTATTACCAAGTAAGTGTATTAACACATTCCCAATCCGAGAAGCCTCACCACCTCCTTCCTCTTCTTGGACGCCCTGGTCCTCTGCTCCTTGAACAATATCATGATCCACTGTGTCATAATGGGCTTGCTGCCTGCAGGGGACACAAACGTTATCAATTCAGTGACAAATTCAGTGGCACAATTTGACCCAAGTCATTTACGTTTAAAGGTAGTAATACATTTTTCAACAGTTCTTAAAAAGTCATCAAGAGTTTCTTTTTCTTTTTTTTTAAACTTATGCTATTGGGTTTCATAAAGATTCCAGATACGATTTCAAAGGATACCTTAAAAAACATAAAACACCTTTCATGAGATAAAGTAAAATAAAGTTAGCATAGAACCTGCCAGCTTCTCTCTCTAAACTAAGCTTAGAGACCTAATGTTTTTAATCAGGAAAAAAAAAGCTAATTATTTTAGAAATTAAATATTTGGGAATGTAATTCTCAAGGGGTTGTTCCGCGCCAGCTACAGGAGCAGACGCCCGGTGCCACTGTGCGCCGGCTGCTCAGGTGAACGCGGGGAGGGGGAAGGCTACCGTAGCTGCTCCGGGGGCTGTGGCCGGCCCTCCTCGGGGCTGGCCTGCCCCTGCAGGGCCACCCCTCCAGCGAGAAGCTGCTGCTGCTGCTGCTGCTGCCGCTGCCTCAACAAGTGCCCCTGCAGCCGCTGCTGGTGCAGAGCCTCCTGCTGTTCTCGCAGCCGCTGTGCCTCCTCAGCCCGTCTCACCGCCAGTCTCTGCTGCTCCAACTGCTCCTCGTAGGGTGATCGCACTTTGGGGGCCGGCCTGGCTGAGGGATACACCTGGGGGGAAATGTGGGGGTGCTGAGCAAAACCGGTCAGGTCCTCCAGGCGTCCCCTGTCGTGGTTTCTCCTGACGAACGCACGAGGCAGGCCTGTTTTTTTAATTAACACCGACCTGGCAAGTGGACTGGGATTATACGTCAGGTCTGAGGTCACCCTGAGCCAGAACCCGTCCTTCCCGACTCTCTGAGTCACCCTTGGCATCTTTTAGCAACTGATCTCCTCGATTTGCTGGCATTTTGGCAGATTTTCACTGTGCTCCGTCTCACAAGGAAGAGGGCAAAACAGAAGAAATCCCTTTTGAACCTTAACTAAATGAACGTCAAAAGGCGCTCCTCTAAGTGGGCACATAGTAACCTCACATTAATTGTAGCAATTTGTGAGCTGAAGCTGCAGCTAAGGCTTTTCCATGAGGAGTGTAAGATCCAGGGACGCCAATTAATTCTAGGAATGCAGAACCAATCTCAGGCCAACCACAGCCAAAAAGTGCCAAATTTCAGATAAGGGCAGAGGGGCAGAGAACAAATTCTTTCAAAGAAAAAGAAAATGGGGCGGGGGGGGGGGGCGGTGCGCCTGGGTGGCTCAGTCAGTTAAGCATCTGACTTCGGCTCAGGTCATGATCTCACGGTTCATGGGCTCAAGCCCCGTATCAGGCTCTGTGCTGACGGTTCAGAGCCTGGAGCCTGCTTCGGATTCTGTCTCTCTCTCTCTCTCTCTGACCCTCCCCTGCTCGTGCTGTCTCTGTCTCTCAAAAATAAATAAAAAACATAAAAAAAAAAGAAAGAAAAAGAGAATGGCTGAGTAGATAGTACCTTCTGATGAAAGGAAAAACTGATCCAGGAATTCTTAAGCTCTGCTTCCCACCAAGCTATCCACCACTCACTCCTTGGTCACCCGCTCTCCCAACCAACACAAGCACACACAATATTCACCAAAGGGAAGAAGGTGCAGGGTTAAGGGGAACTAAACCCAAAGGGGAATTACTTTTGAAAAAAGCTGCATGAGGGATGCAAGACTGGGAAAGGCTCCTCCATGCTGAGTTTGCAACAATGAAGGAGTCCTACAACAGAGGCCGTTACACCCCCTCAGCCTAAAATCTCAGGCAGCTTGAAGTCTTAGAAAGTTCGAAGCCAAACAGAACCTCAGTCATAAATACAAGGTGACTGGCATCTATGTGAAGACCAGGTCACCCAGTGTCAGGTATCAGCTTATAGACAGAGGAAGAAAGATACTTCTCTGCATTCAGTGTTACTTCGAGTTCATTTAAAGTATGATTTCTAGTAATAATGGATTTTTCAAAGAGAAAAAGGTCTTATTTACGTGAGAGGGAAGAGCTCCAGCAGGGGGAGGCTGAGCAGAGACTGGCTAAGCACACTCACCCAGCGCCCAGCGGGGCATCCTTACGTGATAAGATCGGCCTTTTGACAACTTAATAACCACTTTGAAGATGAATGTGCAAAAGCCAATGTACCATTTGGTAGTAAATGACCATGGAGAAGGAGACTTCTGATCATAGAAAATGAGACCTTTCTGGGCCTCAAACTGCCCTTGGGACTTGAGCACATTCCGAGGAGGTGCCCAGTCAGGCTCTCATAGGTCCTCCTCCTGCTCGAGGGACCCGCGTGAGCACGAGGCTGCCTTGTCCCGCACGACTGGCAAAGAAACTATGCCAACAGCTTTCCGATTCCTTCGGTCAGCTTTCTGAGGTATGGAGGTACGGGAGCAGCTATGCTATTAACATGACAAGAGAAAACTTAAATATGTGCACATAAAGATGGATGTACATGTAACATTCAGTAAAATTGCTCAAATTTTATTTTAGAGACTGTCGGATACGGGGAGGCTTTTTCAATATTTAAAAACAAAGCCACGCTCCCTATCCCAGCGGACGACACAGAATCCGGGTGGAGGTGAAGTGGATGACCTCGTACCTCGGCGTGAGCACGCCCTCCCAGAAGGCTGGCTGCTTCTCTCTGGTCACGCTGTCCCTTCCAGTCCCGATCCTGCTCCTCTGGGGACGGGTCATGCTCCTCGTCCAGATGCTCGGCCTGCCCGACCTGCTCCATGGCCTCCTCTTCCAGGGCCTTCCTGTGCTCCTCCTCCACCTGGCGCTCCTCCGGCTCTCGGGGTTCCGCTTCCTGCTGGTTCAGCTCCGCTGGGGCCGGAATCTCTGCCTCCTTCTGCGTGGGAGGGTAACGCTTTGTTTCCTCTGTTCTTCTGGAAACTGCTTCATGGGTCTGCCACACATCACTATTCCGAGACACCTAGGCCAAGCACATCACTGGAAATGACACTCTTCTATTTTGAAAGCAGTGATATAACCTCTTTATTACCATGTCTATGGGGTTACCACATAAGCAAACTCCTCGAGTCTAGAAATAGAGAGTCCTGACTGAAAAGTATGGCTGCAATGGTGTCACTTAACTCTTCTCCCTCTGTAATCTCACCTATAAAATAGAGTTAACAACAAAATTTCATCTCGGAAAGAATACAGTAAGTAACCTCAGAGTAAAGCCTATACATGACCACACTGCAGCAGACCCTTCCCTCAAAAGCAGTCTAACTCCTGTTTTCCTTCAGACCAAAAAGGAAAAAATACCCTCAGACTTCAAGTGATGAAGTGTTTACATGATTCTCTCCCATGTAAATTTTGTTTTCAATATTTGAAAACTAGGGTACCTTACTGGCTCAGAATAAAGAAGATGCAACTTTTGATCTCAGAGTCATGAGTTTGGCCCCAGGTGGGGTATAGGTAGAGATTACTTAAATAAATAAAAGTTAAAAAAATAATAATGATTTAAAAAGAGAAGGACAAGGGCTCCTGGGTGGCTCAGTCTGTTAAGACTCCGACTTCAGCTCCGGTCCTGATCACACGGCTCATGGGTTCAAGCCCCACATCAAGTTCTGTGCTGATGGCTTGAAGCCTGGAGCCTGCTTCAGATTCTGTGTCTCCCTCTCTCTCTCTGCACACCACCCCCCACTGTTAGTGCTCTCTTTCTCTCTTAAAAATAAACATTAATTTTTGTTTTATTTAAGAGAAGACAAGGATAAGATCATACTGAGGCTAAGTTGGGTTTATTTTTTATCAACTAATAGAAAATAGAATGCCACTACTAATAGACATCCATGTTAGCTAAAAATAGTGCCCATTAAACCATGCAATAAAATATTGTTAACATATTAAAGTAGTATCTCTTTGTAAGTCAGAAGAAATATTTTGTAAATATTTTGTATTGTTAATATAGAAAATTCTGAACAACAAAAAAAGACATGTCTTTTTATAAAGAACTCCCCTTCAAAAACTTGATGGTTTAAATTGGTTTTCCCAGGTTTAAAGTTTCAGAGATTTCCATGTGATCTTCATTACTTGAAAAGAGGGGCAAAATAGAGATGATAAAATATGGTAAGAAAACTGATCATTCCTTTCCCCCTTCCATCCTTCCTTATCAGAAAAAAGGACTTCTTTGGTCAGATTGCTCTTCCAAATGGAAATACATGTGAAGACATCTTAAATTAGCAGAACTATAACTGAGAAACTGGATTGTATAAATAAATAAATATGTCTGCACAGCAAACAATCAACAAAACTAAAAGGCAACCTATGAATGGAATAAGATATTTACAAATGACATGCCTGATAAAGAGTTAGTACCCAAAAGCTATAAAGAATTTATCAAACTGGGGGCGCCTGGTTGGCTCAGTAGGTTAAGCGTTTGACTTTGGCTCAGGTCATAATCTCATAGTTGGTGAGTTCAAGCCCCACATCAGGCTCTCTGCTGTCAGTGCACAGCCTGCTTGGGATCCTCTGCCCCACCCCCACCCTTCTCCACTCACACGTGCTCGCTCGCTCTCTCTAAAATAAAAACATTTAAAAAATAAAAATTTTTAAAAAGAATTTATCAAACTCAGCACTCACAAAAAACCAAATAATCCAGTGAAGAACGGGGCAGATGGTAAGAATAAACACTTTTCCAAAGAAGACATCCAGATGGCTGACAGACACACGAAAAGATGCTCCACATCGCACGTCAGGGAGACACAAATCAAAACCACAATGAGAAACCATTTCACACCTGTCAGAATGGCTGACATTAACAACTCAGGAAACAACAGAAGTTGGTGAGGATGAGGAGAAACGGGAACCCTCTTACACTACTGGTGGGAATGCAAACTGGTGTAGCTACTGGTGGAAAGTAGTATGGAGGTTCCTCAAAGTTAAAAATAGAACTACCCACTGACCCACAATTGCATACTAGGTATTTACCCAAAGGATACAAAAATACAGATTCGAAGGGGTACATGCAGCACCCTGATGTTTACAGGAGCATTATCAACAACAGCCAAACTATGGAAAGGGCCCCAATGTCCACTGACTTATGAATGGATAAAGCAGATGTGGGTGTGGGTGTGTAATGGAATAATACTCAGCCATCAAAAAGAATGAACTCGTGCCATTTGCAATGATGTAGATGAGGCTAGGGTGTATTACATTAAGCAAAGGAAGTCCTCAGACAGCGGAGGACAACTTTTGGAGATGTGTCCTCACGTACCTGCCATGTTTGACATAATAGTACCCTGGCTTTACATGAAGTATCTCTCTAAAGGGCCCTAAGTGCTTTCAAACGCGTGCCATTTATCTCCACAGAACTTCTGTGAGAAAGGTTCCAGCAGAAAACTACTACCCCCACTTCACAGATGAGAAAACTGAAGGTGTGAGTCATTACAGAATTAATCCAGGAAACTGGTAGTCAGACTAGGATGAAGAATAGAACCAATCCACAGGTCAGGCACCTGGTCGCGTTTTCTTAAATTAGCAGTAACAACATGGGTGTGTGAAGACACAGAAGGTCCTGTCTGGACAGGAATGCTCTGCATGACTGAAGACTTCCACAAAGGCCACTCCTAGCAACTTGATTATTCCCAAAAGATGGTAACTTAAGGTACATCTTCTCAAACGTTCGCTGTTAAAACCAACTTTTTCTGGGGGCGCCTGGGTGGCTCAGTCAGTTAAACGTCCGACTTCAGCTCGGGTCATGATCTCACAGTTCGTGGGTTCAAGCCCCACATCAGGCTCTGCGCTGACAACTCAGAGCCTGGAGCCTGCTTCAGATTCTGTGTCTCCCCCTCTCTCTGCCCCTCCCTTGTTCGCACTCTGTCTCTCTCTGTCTCAAAAATAAATAAACATTTTAAAAAAACCAACTTTTTTAGGGGGAAAGAGAGTCATATTTGCCATATTTATTATGCATGTGATTAAAACAACTTTGTAAGAGTTAAAGATAACTTAACTCTACTTTTCATGTCCTACTTATTAGATATTTTTTAAGCAAGCCTCAACTTTTATGAAGAACAGGAATACCAAAAAAAAAAAAAAGGTGGATTAAGAGACCAGTACTCATACATTTAGTAGTTTATAAAGACCTTTTAAATACAATTTTTGGCTTATTCTTTGTGGACCTAGCACTGCATCAAGTTCAACTATATTATCAACCCTAACACTTGAGTGGGCTGTCACATAATATTCTCATGGTCATTTAATCTCACTCTGCCACCTAAAAACCCAAACGACACGAACGTAAAAAAAAAATTTTTAAACTCAGCACAACAGCTCCTTTAAGAAAATAAACCCACATGAATAAACAAAGCCGGTAAAGTCTTTCCCAGGAAACACTACAGCAGCAGTTCTCAAAGGGTACGCCCCACCCAGACCAGCTGAATCAGTTAGAAACGCAGGCCTCATCCCAAAATGGCTGAACGGGAAACTGAACTGGACGGGGCCCAACTCTCTGTGTTTTAACAGCCCTGCCAGGGACTCTGATCTACGTGAAAATTTGAGAACCACTGCTCTGCACGAAGAGCTGGCAACATCTGGAGCAGTTCACCTGACGACAGCTTGACGGGGAAAGTGACCCACCGCAGAACACCAGTTCACGCCTCTTACCTCCCGCGGCTCTGCGGCCGCCTCCTCCCTCGCTGCGCTGTCACCCAGTGGAGAATGTGTCACCTGGGTCACATTCTGCGGCTCTGTTTGTTCTGGCTTGCGAAGGCTTGGGATCCGATTCAAAGTATCCTTCAACTGTTTATACTCTGCAACTTGTGTCTGTGTATAAATTGCACAATTGGATGCAAATTGTACAATTTGAGGAGGGAAAGAGATACATTGTTCACCGATGGACATTAGGGTTCACTGGAAGACTAGACAAAAATATTATACCGAAGTACGAATTAGGAAAAATAGGCAGATTATTTCCATGCATTAGCTACTCTTGGACAAGCTTAACCATTTTTGAGCACATGCAAATGAGAATTAGACATAAAGGGAACAGAGAAAAAATATCTAAGACAGATGTTAGTGTCTCATGCTATGTTAAACAGTCAGAATTCTTATAAATAACTTTCCAGTATAAATATCATTATTAAGAGGCTGTTTGTAACCAGTTTTACAGCATTAAAAAATCTGTTTAAAAATTCACATAATTATATAAATACAAGTGCAGATATTTTTTACCAATATGATCTGAGTAATGTTTTACAGCAGAAAGGAATCATAAGTTTAAAATAACTATATATATATATATATATATATATATAAAATCACTCACACCACACCCTCCCATCAGCTTATAGTCAAATAGGGTCCCTTATTCTCCAGAATGCTTGCAGTATTGTGCTCTGCAGATTTAGGAAAGCAATAGCATAGGCATGAAATGAGCCTAGATTTTTATTCCTCAACTGTGAACGTCTTTTCTTCTAAGGTGATAAAGGCACTACTGTAAGTATTTAACTACAATACACTCTTATAGGTGTATCTGTGTATATGTGGTAGTGGTGTGCGTGTGTGTGTGATATGTGTGTGTCTGTGTGTACGTGTGTGTGTGCATGCGTGATATTTTTAATACAAAGGACTAGAAAGGCAGAAAAAAAATTAAATACCTTAACTAAGAAAATCAATAGACCCTGCTCATACTTAGCTCATCACATGCACCACCACTGTTATCCCAGAACAGAAATGCTGTGTGTGTGAACACACAACCACGTAAACACGGACAGAGAACACAGCAAGCTTTGCTGAACGAGTTTCCTGGCCAGGGCGCACAGCAGGGCAGGCGAGCGGAGGCTGGAGTCTAGCTGGCACCCCGCAGCCCCAGCTGTGCACCCTGGCATGAGGCTCTTCCACCCCAGTCAGGAGGGGGGCCTTTTTAGTGTTTTTTTTCCAATTCACACAAAGGTGAAGAAGTTTTCTCAGTAAATCTATCTCAGGGGAGGGCTTCTGTATAATTTGTACAAAGGCATGGCATATGGCTAATGATGGCTCTTATCCCAGAAATCTATCAAAACATTTGCAAACCAACTTTGGAGGTCAAAGGAAAAAAAAAAGACACCCACATAGTGATACTTTTAATAAATATTTCTCCTTTCTCCTCCTCCTAGACACATACTTGAAAGCAGTAGTGCTGCAGTTGTCAAATATTAGAGTGCACCGAGAATAATGGAAGGATCATGTGAAAAATTCAGTCTCGTGAGCCTCCAGCCTAGAAATTATGAGTCGACAGGGCATGGAGCAACTGTGGGGCAGGAAAGTCTCCAAAGGTGACTGCTTACAAGTAAGTTACAAGTGACCGTGACGTCCGCAAGGCCCTAAACTTGAAGCTCAGTTCTGGTCACTGATCTTGGACCAGCCATTTTATTTCCCTTTGACCTCACTTTATTTAGCTATAAAAAGGACACAATGTAACAACTCAGCAGACTGTAAGTATTAAATAAAATCCTGTACAAAAAGTTCTTATGAAGATCCCTGGCAAACTGAAAACTCAAAGTCTATTCTATTCTTGCTTTCTCCCCACTCAACTACGCTTGAAAACAGGTTGTCAAGATGTAGTCTTAGAAGATGTTTTAGGTGAGAAATGGAGGTGCTTGGAGCAGTATTTATTTCCTAAGGAGAACCAGGGAAAGTACGGGAGGGGGGACCCGAAGTACTGCACCTGGTTCTGGCCTGACTTAAGGGGCGGGGCAGGACAGCTTCAGCCCCCCTCAGAGGAGCAGAAAAGACTTTTAAAGAAATAGAATACAATATAGAAGTTACATACAAATACGTTTTCTACTTGTCCATACTACTCCCAGCATGCTTACTACACAATTTGATTTTGGTCATTAAATGCATTTTTTACTTAACATTTCTCTGGATTTTCAAATTGTTGCTTAGCCTAATATTTGTGGCCATCATAGCACACGGAATACTCAAATTGGTTTGTCACATTTTTCAGCATGAAAAACAGCCTCAAATAAATTCTTGGTAAAAAAAAAAAAATGTATAAAGGAGGTTTTGAATGAAATAATCTCCTAAAGTCAATTTGATTTGTACACATGTGAAAACTACCATGCAGCTATAGTTCCAGAGGGAGATACTCAATGACTACATTGAAAAGGAGTCCCACAAACTCAGATGCTACAGTCTCTAAGATGGGCCAGGGCCCAGCATATTATACTTCTCATCATTTTTTTATAAAGACAAGACATAACATATGCTCTCCTGGATTGGACAGACAGTTGGTTTTCCTCTTAATTCTTCCAACAGAAGAGAAGTGCAGACCTACTAAGCTGGTCATTTCTACTGGTTTGCTTCTACTATATGACCTACTAAGCTGGTCATTTCTACTGGTTTGCTTCTACTAGAAAGCTGTAAAACATGGTATGGTATTGCTTTAAGAAGCTCTTGGATTCCTTCATTTGTTCATTCAGGAACTACCCACTGTGGGCCCACTTTGCGCCAGGGACTGTTCGAGGCTTTGAACAAAGGGTACTTGAAACTCTTGTTTTTCCTTTTTCACTGACATGAGATCTCTTATTTTCTGTCATCCGACCAACAATTTCTAAACCTAGTCCCAAAAGGAGTGTCTGCAGGCTGGAATACGGAAGCGAGGGAGGGAGGGATGGAAGTAAAAGTCTTGACAATTATTTACTTAGGTAGCTGGCGTCATAAAATCCTATAGATCCTACCAGAAGAGTCATCAAAGGGCAGAGAGAGGCAGAAGACTGTATATAAGGGATGATTTCTGTGACTTAAACAAGTATTAGACCACTGCAGATAAGGTCTAGTGGAGGGTAGAAATAGTCAGAGGTACCACACTAACAGTGCAAAAAAAAAAAAAAAAAAATCAAAGGCTTATTTAATATTCTGTTGACTGAATTTTGAAAGCATGCAGGATCCTCAGGATCAAGAGAGCTGTGTCCTAAGGAACTTACTGAAGACTGACTTGTGAGAGACTACATGCATAGAGGAATTCGGAAATGTTAAGCAGACTGTAAGAAGAACCCAGAGGCTGCTACCCTGCTAACCTGCGCAGCAGCTAGCGCACTCTTGTGGTCTTCCAGAGTCACTACAAGTTGTTCATGCTCGGAGAGTAAATTCTTATGCTGTTGCTACACAAAAAAGAATTTTACATGTTGAGATTTAACATTTTAAGACAACTTCTGCTGTGGCTGACAGCGGTACGGGCACCCACACGCAGCTCTGCCTGCCTGGCTATTTGTCATTATTGTAGCATTTGCTTAGTTTAAAAATCACTGTAGAGAGAAGACTGTGAATGTAGTATTCTGAAATGGAAAATGTGTTCCCTCAAGGTCGTAATCACTTACGATGAAATCAAAACCAAAGGAATATCTCATTATTAATAAACCTTGGTAAACACAAAGCTTATTAAAATGCAGCCCTCCAGCAAAAGCATCATTTCGGTACTAACGAAAAAGTTGCATTTTCAGACCGTCTTTTGGGTCACAACGCAGAAATGGTAAAAGTGCTGGGCACACTCCAGTTTACACAAAGCCCAAAGCAACAATGTGGATTTGTAATGCGGGTCAATTGGGGAATGACTTCTAAAGACATTCTACAAAGCAAAGCAGGCCACTAATCAATAGTCAAAGGCTCCGTTCTGTTTTACCTTGACGTCTTGAAGCTGAGTGTGCATGTCTTGGTGTGCCTTCCTTAGTTGTCGATTCTCTTCTCTCAAATTGTACACGGTTTCTGTTTTTTGAAAAAGAAAATCATGCATAAAGCCGTGAGATTTTCTGGCACTTGATTCCATCAGCTTCACATCTGAACCTTCACATTAACTATTTTTAAAATTAAAAACAATAGAATTTGTTTTTAACTTTCATTGTGTAATAGGCCGATTCAACCAAAATTATATCATTTGGGGATGTGGCATGGGTTCAGCTGGACATTCCAAAACAATATGGTTCTGTAGCTTAAATACTTTTAATGATGCTACACAGTATAGAAGCGAAGGAGTTATAATTACTTGGTAGTTTAAAAAAAAAAGTATTTCTGTAAGCAAGTCCTTAGGAATAAAATGTAAAGGCAGGAACAGTATACGACTTGAGTCTCTCCACTAATTAAAAAGAAAGTTATCAAAAAGTACAAATCCTACATCTCATAGCTTGAATAATTTCCACAGACCCCAAAGGGTATTTCAATTACAAAGGCTACTCGGGAAATAAGGGACAGAGAGAAACCCCACTTACCGGTTGAAAAGTTCTACATATATTTTCTTTCCCCTACCACTGAGTTCTCGACGGATGTAAATTCTCCCTCCAATAGCTAAAGGACAGTGTTTTTTCAGGACTGTCATGTGAGACTGTGGCTGTCTGAGCGAGGTCCTGTAATCTCTCCAAACTCAAGCATACTGTTGTTCAGGAAACAACTTCAGTGACTTAAAGACCCCAGGCCCTGCTCTCTTACCCTCTTGGTGATTTTCTCACTTTCACTATATCTAGACATTAGATGCTATGAACGGGTAGCCCTGGGGCTGAATCCAGCTCACACGGTTTTGTTTGGTTTGGTTTGGTTTGTGTTTACCTACGCAGAGTGTGCCACATTTGAACAGTTGTCACCATTTAAAAATCAAGAATGTTGGATCTACTAACATTTGGCAACATGAGGCCAACTCTCATGTGACAATACTCAGCAAAAGCTGAATGGTGGCAGGATGACAATATAATTCATTTTTCAAAGGGAGGTACCTTTGAAAGTAAAAGGGGATGCTGTTAGTGACAATGCTGAGACAGCAGGTGTAAGTCTGCACTGTGCTGGGCAAACCTCCCTGAGTGGCAGTCACTCCCTGCAGACCAAACCCCAACTCTCCCGCGTGGCACTCAGCACGGAAAAAAGGGCCCATCACCATCTCTCACCATATTTCCTGTCCACTTTCATTCCTACAGAGTCCCTGCCTAACTCCTGAGCTTTGGACTGGTGACTGCATTTAGCGGAGAGATGAAGAACAGGTGGGAAGGGTTTCGACTCAAAGGTCAAAACAGGACACCACCAGCAATGCAAGGAGACCGTAAACGTGTTGTTGGCCGTATATGTGCTGACACGGGATAAGTGTCATCAAAGGCATCTTCACACCCTGTTGTTTAAGGCCTGAGATACCTTTCAAAAATTAATTGGTACCAGAAATCTGTTCTCTCTCACGCCCTGCTCTTACTCTTTGTTTCTCCCTCCCCTGCTCAACCCACAGGGTAGGGATATCTCTCTTTCTAATAACAAGAACCCTATAACTTCCTGCGTTTCCCTTTCTGTCCTGGCTGCCAGCAGGTTCAGACCTGCTTAGGAGGTTTGAATTATCTCTGTACACAGAATTCACAAACATGTGTCCTTCTATTTGCCATGGTTCTGATTTATTACTCCTATATCTAATTTTTTAAAGTTTTACCCTAAATGAGCTTTATTTCAAAGAAAGGAATGTAGAGTGCATGTAAGAAAACATGATTTATATTATCTTTGTGAAGACTTTTTTCTCTTTGTTATCTTAATACTGCCCACCGCCTGCCATGTCACCAACAAGCCACGCCCTGCAAGTCTACCCTCTTGGGTATCATCTGTGACACCTGGCCCTTCTCCCAAGACCACTTTAACTCCCTGTAAACTGCTTCTATGGCTACTTAACTCCCATGAGCCTTTTTGTTGTAAATTATTTTGAAATACTTATAGTCAAAACATTGCCTTAAAAAGTACACAGAGGTCCAACATACCCATTACTCAGCTTCCCCCTAGGATGATATATTATATAAAATCAAAACATTGTTTGATACCGTATAATTAACTCAGCCGTAGGCCTTACTTGGATTTCACCATTGTTTTTGCAAGCACTATGTGCCTTTCTAAACCAACTCTCGAAGCTTGAAAAGATGTGAGTTCTTTGTGTGCAATCTTTCATTTATGCATGTGAGAGGGTTTTCTTTTCTTAATATTTTTACATTGTAGTACTTGTTTTCCTTGTTGGGGTGTTTGCTTATTTAATACATTCCATCAAGGACAGAAATTACATGCTGTTTTGTTTTTCCCCCATAGGAAGTGTGTCTTGGGTTTTTCCCTTATTATTTTCTTTACTTTTTTTTTTTCCCTCTTCTTTTTTTGGTGGTGGGGGTGGTTATGTTTAAATAAAGTTGCTTTTACAGCACC
>NC_043704.1:96299505-96480735 GCF_006229205.1 Suricata suricatta | reverse complement strand
TTTTTCCCCCATAGGAAGTGTGTCTTGGGTTTTTCCCTTATTATTTTCTTTACTTTTTTTTTTCCCTCTTCTTTTTTTGGTGGTGGGGGTGGTTATGTTTAAATAAAGTTGCTTTTACAGCACCAAAGACTTAATCATCCATTTCTTACATAAAAGGTAGCTACTTTTTTGCATGGACCTCAAGCATATTGTAGTATAGAGGTGGAATTTAAGGAAAGGTATTAAGCAGGCTGTGTTGTAGCTTATGGGCAAGTAATAAGCTGTATCATGTATCTTGAATGTATCATAGATAAGCTGCTATATAACGATTGCCACTTCAGATAGCTGTGAAATTAGGTGATTAACTAGTTGTTACTTAACCTTCTAATTTCTGTATAAGTCTAAGTACATGAAACAGAAGTTGGTGTTTTGATTTTTTACTTTGCTTTTCTGTTTGGAGTGTCATTGTAACTACTGTATTGTAAATGATGGAAAATAATTGCATATGTTAAAAAAATATGAAACTTTATAAAGTAAAAAAAAAAAATAAAATTTCAAAAAAAAATAAAAATAATAACTTATCACCTGGACAAATAAATAAATAAATAAATAAACCAACTCTCACACTAAAAACTTATTTAGGATCTGAATAGCTGATTGTAGAATATTTCCCTTTTTCAGAACTTACATGTACCCAGAGAAGTGATACATATCGTTTCATATTACTATGAAAATGCAGACCGTCAGTAACTGTTGCAGGTGCTTTACGTAAATTATTTAATCCTCCCACCAACCCTAAGTTGATAACTTTTTATGAATGCCCCAGTTCTACTGACAATGGCAATGAGGCGTGTGGTGATTACAGAGCCTGTTCATGGTCACATAACTAGTGACTGAAGAGGCCAGAATTCACCAGGCACTCTGAATCTGGAGCCCAAGCTTTTCACAGTTACTACTAGCAATCACCAGGTAGTCTTTATGGCCCCTTGGAGATCAGGAAATGCCTGAGGCAATTCTGAACATCGCAAAGACCATGGAGCATTGCTGGCATTTTTTGCGTAGAGGTCAGAGATACTAAATATCTCACAATATACATAGAAAGAGAACTGTCCTGTCCAATGTGACCAATGTGCCCCATCAAGAGCCACGAAGCATTCTATCCTGTTTCCCTAAACAAACCCAAAGACATAAGGATAAATGTGAAATGTTATAAAAAAGTAACCACATGTGAGTGCGCCTGGGTGGCTCAGTCGGTTAGGTGTCCAACTCTTGGTCTCGACTCAGGTCATGATCTCACAGTTCACGAGATGGAGCCCCGCTTCAGGCTCTGCGCTCACAGCATGGATCCTGGCTGGGATTCTCTCTCCCTCTCTCTCTGCCCCTCCCCAGCCAACACTTTCTCTTCCTCTCAAAATAAATAAATAAACTTACAAAAAAAGAATAAGAAAAAGTAACCACGTGGTGAGTACCGCATGGTAAATATGAATCAGTCGCCATGTAAAACAATAAACAAAATCCTATGGTTTTACAGAAACATTAGTATGAGCAGTTATTTCCATATAAACTGGCTAATTAGACTTCCAAATACCTTTTAGCTTGGAAAGTTCTTGTTCTTTCTCTTGCTGCAGCTGCAGATACTTCTGCTTATGGTCATTAAACGTCCTGCTGAAGTCTTCTCCTTGCTTGCGATGCTCCTCCTCCAAGTCGCTGTGCTGTTTCTTCAGCTCCTCGTGTTGACTCTGCAAAGATGAGAGCTTGGGTGGAGGTGTGTATTCTCTAGATTATACCCGAGGCTATAGCCTTTCCTCTCAAGAGAACAGATGAAGGAGTATGCTTCGTCTTGCACAGGTTGCTTTTACTTTGGGCAGCCCCCCTCCATTTCCCTTACATTCCACATCAGTGGCCATGGGATCATGGCCAAAAATAATTGTCTCTTTAATTTTTAACATCAGTAAAAACAACAAGAAGTCAGAAGTTAGCAACAGGATGTGGAAAAGGGGAAGGATTTGGGGAAATTCCTAGGGACTCAAATTGCTGCGGAGACAAGGTAAAGATGATGGAAAAATTACCCCTCCATGGATATTCCAGACCTCCTCTTTCAATCTAGGTTTTCTTAGCAACATTTTTTAATTTCCCTTCCTTGATTTTCTTTTTAAAGAAAAAGAAAAAAAATGATATTTTTCCCTTTTGGGGAAGTAATAAATTGTAGATTTATTATAATAGAATGATTCTTATATATTTTTTTTTAAGATTTCTTTTTTTTTTCTTTTTTTAAATTTATTTTTGAGAGACAGAGAGAGACGGCATGATCAGGGGAGGATCAGAGATGAGAGGGAGACACAGAATCCGAAACAGGCTCCAGGCTCTAAGCTGTCAGCACAGAGCCTGAAGCGGGGCTTGAACCCAGGAACGTGAGATCATGACCTGAGCCAAAGTTGGCTGCTTAACTGATTGAGCCACCCAGGCACCCCATAGAATGGTTCTTATTTACCTTACTCCTAGTTCTAATACTACACCGTGATCATAATCTAGATCAGTTCTACAGTCTCCACGTACTTAATGAAAGGATGGTCTGGTTTAATCAAGCACTGCTTTCTTGATCCAGGAAAAGTACTGGTTTCAGTGAAAAGGACTCACTCTTTTCAAACAATACCAAACAAACAAACACAAAGCCAGGCGGGGAGGGAGGGAGGCTGAAGGGGTGGAGATTAAGGCATGGTCTTCCTTGCTGTGCAGAGGTTTCCTGTCCTCCACTCTTCTCTTCCAGCTTGACAAAATAATGAATCTTCCACACACCCCCCACCGCTCTCTGTGTCTCTCTCTCTCTCTCTCTCTTTCTTAAGTCTTCTTGACACACAATAATGAGTTTTACCCGAGAATCGAGGAAGGAAAATCTTTAAATACAAATTGTGTTCCTGCAGTAGGTAAAAGGACACATTAAATATTAGTAACACGAATGAGGCATTTAATTCTACTGCCTCCAATGTGTCTAGGATAAAAGAAAATATCTAAGGTAGACAACTGTGAGAATATAAACAAACAAAAACAAACAGAAAGCCTTAGAGGAGAAAGAGAAGAACAGAATTGAAAATCAGGTGACCAGACACTGTTTCACAAGGAAATGTGTAATAAGCTGAATGGTTTTTTTTTGTAACTGGGTGGTAAAATGAAGGGACATTAAAATTCTATATCATTTTTAGTGAAACACGATAATGTGCCATATTCCCACACAAATCAACCTTCCATAAGATTTCCTTGACTGCATAAGTTACTTAGTTAATTCTTCATCCATGCATGAAGAACAACTTTAAATTACTCACTTTCAACATCTGATGTTGCACATTCAACGCGCTGTATCTACTATTAGAATCTTGCTGTAAATGGAAAAGAAAATAGTTAACACCGAGATAATGAATCTGGCTCTCTTGCCATACATAACTTCAAGCCCTTAACAGAAGAATTCTGTCTATGGCACTTACATAAGCCACAGGGAACTCTCTGCTCGGTCCAGGACTTCTCTGGGGCCATCTCTTTATTTAATGGCAGGAATAATGTGTTAACATTCCTAGAAGTTTGCCACAGACAGAGAGTCATAGAACAGCACCTACCAGGGCCCCTGGAAATGATCTACTTCCTCCCTCAGGTTGAGAAGGACCGAGGCCCAGAGGCACAAGGTACATGTCCTGAGACACAGTCACTGCACATGGCACACGGCGAATACACTAGCCCAGGTGCTCTGAGGGGATGTGGGGAGAAACCAACTCACACCAGGCCTCACAAGCTCTGCAAGGCTTACGAAAGGGAAGAGAAAAGGTGCTTCCTTTCCCTGAGCATCAGTGGGTAAGGAAGTCTCCATTTATTACTTGACCCAAATGAGACTCCATTTCACACAGTGAGCGACAGAGAAAGATCAAGGACGATAAGCTGAGGGCAAACACTTGTTTAGGAGCAGAGCCAGGACTGAAACCTGAGCCTAAGCCGTGTTCCAGGGTGTCCACTGGTGTCCCAGAGGAAGCTCTCTCCTCATGGACCCCACCATTTCCACAGTCCTGGACAGCACATCCAGTCAGGGCACAAGGGGCCTGACGGGTCTCTCCCCCCACGTTGCTCTGAGGAGCGCCTCGCCCCTGCGGGACCCCATCTCCAGCACCAGGACACCCCCAACCACCCCTTTTTTCCATTTTTTTTTACAATTTCCAAAACGAACTATACTTTTGCTCTATCACCTTATTGCTTTATTTCATAACAGTTTCTTTGTAAAGTAAAAGATTAATTAAACTTTACTGCCTAATTTTATTACTTTATTTCATAACATGGTCTCTTTGTAAAGTGAAAGAGTAAAGTTTACTCTATCCTTTTATTGCTTTATTTCATAACGTACTGTCTTTGTGAAGTAAAAGAGTCACTCTTTTGAAATGCACAACAGAAAGTACACAGTTTTAGCAGTGGCTTTTCAAAGTTAAGAGATGCAAGCTGACAGCCCCTCAGCTACCAAGGACTTGACTCTCTCAGTTTAAGTACCCACAACACCACTGTTTTATTCAACTAATGGTTATATATTTGTCTTAGAATGAGAGGAAAACTTGCTTTCCTCCAGTGAATTTTGACTAAATAAATTTTTAAATGCCACTATCATTCGGTCATTCACTCATTCCAGAAATGTATCTGCCTGTGGACTCTAGGCCGGATGTCACATAATAATGGTGAGGTTGAGCAAAGGCAAAGCAAAACATGCATCACACATGTGTTCTCCTAGAAAAGAAGGACTGCACATGAACAAATGAATAATGAAAATAGTATTTTATTTATTGTGGAACATTAAGACTACTCCCACTTTATCCCTATCTTCAATGACATAATGAGCAAAGGTACGGTTTTAAAAAACAATATTTAAGATCTTCTCAGGATTTTCTGGCAGTAATATACATATGCATTTATATACATAAAATATATGTTTATACACATATTTCGGCCTTACAGTCCTAATGATCAACATTGTAAAAGACTTTGTCACTATATTTCCCTCTCCTTAAGTTTCATAAAATAATGAGAAAAAACCCCCAAACTTACCCTTCCTTTATTTAGTGTTTCTTGTGCTTCTAACTTATAAACAAGAAAATCTAGAAAATAAAAAATGGAGAAAATCAGGTGTAAGTTAATTTATTCTGGAATTTTTATTTAAAAAATGTTTAAAAATATTTTTATTATTTATTTTTGAGAGAGAGAGACAGACAGTGTGAGCAAGGGAGGGTCAGAGAGAGAGGGAGATACAGAATCCGAAGACAGGCCCCAGGCTCTGAGCTGTCAGCACAGAGCCCGATGCGGGACACGAACCCACGAACCCACGAACCGTGAGATCATGACCTGAGCCGAAGCTGGAAGCTTACCGACTGAGCCACCCAGGCACCCCTATTCTGGAATTTTTAAATATCTAAAAGAATAAAGGCAAACTACTCAGACTTGTGAAAAATATTTTAGGTTTAAAAAATAATCATGCTTGGTAACATTTTATTTTGCCTCTTAATGCTTTAGAAAGAGTTGAAAAGAACTATCATATAATTTTCATCTTTATTTCAAAGCTGTATATATTGAATAAACAAAATATACACCATAACATATTAATTAGAACTGATTTTAGAAATGTGCACTCTGTGATCTCTCCTTGCAATTAAGGAGAAAAAAATGAGGCACACCTAAAGACAAGATATGAGTTATTGCTATCCACTAGGTGGCATGCTAAAATCATCCAGGACTTGAAAAGAGATATCAAGCCTTGGAAACCTTCTTGTATGCTCTTAAAGCTTTATTATCCACTAGATGGCTCTATAAAATCACTCTGCATTTAAAGACAAGGAAAATCCAAATCCTATCAAGGCATTTAAATGATGTTAAACTTTTATTCTTCAAACAAGCTTAATCCAAGGGTCAGTAAAACATCCTAACCCGTCCTGCCCTCCCATTTTCCCTCCCTCTACCTCACAACAACAGAATCAGATAGAACACCTAACAAGATTTCACAAAACATGAGGAAACAAATAAAAATAAGAATGCAGATAAATTTGAATCACAAGCTGTATAAAGCCTGTTTTCTAGAAAAATTGTGATAAAAATCAATAGCATTGCATAATGCCTATGCTGAATGCTAATTTTTCTAATTGAACCAATCAGCTGTGCTAATAAAAGTCTAAAATATGTGCATACCTTAAAAGACACTATAGAAAAAAGACATCATACAGTGTGATCAATTTATTGTGTTACAAATATATATATGTCTGTAAGTATGCACGTACGTATATACAAATGTATAAAATTTGTCAGTTTGTCATATTCTGGACAACACACACTGTTACTTCTTGTACATCTAAGGACAGAAGTTCAGGTATAAGTAACATCTGGGTGTAATATTGATGAAAAGCTGTTCATTTCTGATGCATGTGTAACTAGTAGCATGAACTACCTCGAGGTGGCACAAACTGAATGAAGGTTCTGGATCCAGTCGTAAGCAGGAATTATTGTACTGCACAATGCATAACATATTGCTTGACTTTCTTGGTCTACCCATAAAACTGACTTAGGGTTTATCTGAGAAATTTTGCAGCAAAAAGTAGTGAAGCAAGTACATGATACTTCAAAGAGGAGTATGATAAAAATACAGAACAGAAATTGCATTTTATATTTACCTTCCTTTGCTTTCTTATGTTCAAGTCTTTCCTTTTGCAAGGATTTCTCTAATCTTGATCTGTGTTCATATACAACTGAAAAAAAAAGTTAAAATTTGTCTGCAAAAAATGAGAACTTCTAAAGTAAAATGAACATCAATTTTCAAAACGGGGGGGGGAACAGTTTAGGGTCTTCACAATTAAAAATGTATGCATTCGTTAGTTCCACATTCTGAGTACAAAACAGACACAACAGCAGACATGACTGTGAGCTGACTTCTGCACAGCCTGCCCCTTCATAGAAGCAACATTCCGAGAGAGGCTTCCATCACCTTCCTTGCCAGCAACTTCTCCTGCTTCTCAGAACCGAGCATCTCTGTGGGGTGCCTTATCTTCCAGGGCAGAGGTGTCCACTCGCTCACCTTCTACCCCCATCTGCACAGCGGGGAGCCCCGCGTGTATATTTCCAGCTCCTGCCTCTCACTCGTATTAGCACAGCATCTCCTAAAGACTTCGGGGTCTCTCCACCTACATATCCCGTAAGTACTGCCAAGTCCACACGATCTGAGTGTGAGCTAAGGCTGTCCAGAGCAGTAAGGAAACCTCAACACCCCACTGGCATGAAAGAGAAGGTGTATTCCCCTACATCAAGGAAAACACCGGGGAGAGTCACAGAAATGAAGTGGGGGGACTCTAAATAGAACCTATAAAGTCAAGTTTACATCTGCCACGGTGAGAAGCCAATGGCAAACTGATGCCATGCTGGAAGACTCTGCTGTACTTGATTATCCCTACCTGCCTAGTCTTCTCCAAAGCAGCAGCATTGCCTGGTGAGCAGAGAGGAAAAACGGATGTGGGAGAGGAAAACAGGAGGAGAGGCTAATCTGGACTCTCTGCTTCCCCTCAGGCTTCACATCTACATCAAATGGGAAGACTAGGAGGAGCTTTATCCTTGAATGAATAAGATAATAAAGTAGGTATTTTATTTATATAATAAAACATATGTATATGGACTAGTCCAGACATAACACTTACGAGACCAAGACTATGTTTATGGATAAAAGTTACTAAAACAACTTCTTCTTCTTCTTCTTTTTTTTAATCTGAGAGCAGTAGAGAAGTAGCCAAGTTTGCATTCAGATTTCATTCTGGGACAGAAAACCCACCTCACAGAGTGGTTTGTAGAGGCAAAGAAGTGGGGGGAAAGGCAAAACCTGAATTTCTGATGTATACTTTGAATCCGATTTGTGCAGCATTATGGTCGTCTGTGATCTCATTCCTTTCCAAGCAAAGCCAAACCTGTTAGTTGGTTCCTGTACCAGTCCTTAGCTTCCCCTGCCTACCTAAGATACAATTTCATCATCAATCACAGACCCAACCATGTACCATGCATACAACCGCCCAACACTACTGGACACCCAAAAGTGCCACAGTCACAGCAACCCCCCTCCCCCACACCGGAGACAACAAGCCCCTGCTGCTGTCCCCCCTGCCCTTCCCCCAGGGTGGCAGCTGCCAGTTAGCAGCTACTGCAGTCCTCCTTCCGACACGCCTCATCTCCTGGGTCCTCCACCGCCTCCCCACACTGCATCTCTCATCTGCTCATCCCATACAAACCCTCCACCTCCAGGGCTCCCTCTACAACCACCTCTGCTCACACTTGTGCTACCGTGGCCGTGCACCGCTCCTACAAGGCCTGCCACAACCCAAGCTGGCATGGTGTCATCCCCTGGCAGCGTGTGTGCCCCAGCCTCAGCTTGACCTGGGGCCTCAGCCTCACGCAAGTCATTACAACAATCCCGGCCCCCGTTTTTTTCTTCACCTGGGATTCTATTCTCTGCCAGATGACCCCTCCCCCACACGTGCTATTCTTACAAAGGAATCCAATACATTCTGTATTTATTGAGCCCCTACCATGTATCTCTAACTACATCATGAGTAGAAATGCAAATGAATAGACATGGGCCCTGGCTGCAAGCAGCTCAAGCCTACCACAGGAGACAGGTTAGGTAATTTTTAAATAATTAGAGCTATGGATCAAGATCTCCTGGTTCGTGAGTTTGAGCCCTGTACTGACAGCTCTGTGCTGACAGCTCAGAGCCTGGAGCCTGTTTCAGATTCTGTGTCTCCCTCTCTCTCTCTCTGCCCTTCCCCTGATCATGTTCTATCACTCTGCTTCCTCAAAAATAAACATAAAGAAAGAAATAAAAAAAAAATAATTAGAGCTAATAACATTTAGCATAATAAAAGTATGTTAAAGCCCAAGGAAAGACAAGGATGAGCTCTGGATGGGAGGAGGGTGAGGGAAGGCTTCTCGGAGGTGGTCACCTCTTGGTTGGCTTTGGAATGAAGAGCAATTTGATAGAAAAGGACTCCATGGGAGCTTTAAAGGCACTTCTGGAAGACACGACAGGGACAAAAGCATAGAGGTATGAAAATGGGCTAAAGGAAGCTGTACTCCAAGAAGCTTGGTTGTGGGGCACCTGGGTAGCTCAGTCAGTTAAACATCTGACTCTTGACCTTGGCCCAGGTCGCAATTTCAGGGTTTGTGAGACTGAGCCCCATGTCAGCCTCTGCACTGACAGTGTAGAGCCTGCTTGAGATTCCTTCTCTCCCCCTCTCTCTGCTCGTTCCCCATGTGCATGAGCGCATGCTCTCACTCTCTCTCTCTGAAAAATAAAGAAAAATAAACTTTAAAAAATCTTGGGGTGCCTGGGTGGCTCAGTCAGTTAAGTGTCTGACTCTTGATTTCAGCTCAGGTCACAATCTCACAGTTTGTGAATCTGAGCCCTGCATTGGCCTCTGTGCCAACAGTGTGGAGCCTGCTTGGGATTCTCTCTCTCCTCTCTTTGTCCCTCCCCTGCTTGCCTGGTCTCTCTCTCTCTCAATAAATAAACATAAAAAAAGTTTGGTTGCCAGTCCATTGTTGATAAATCACATTATTTTTTCCAAATAAATGTGTATGTATATAAGTCCCTCTGCCAACTTCTAAAAAGCCTGTTAAAACCAAGAGGTTTCTTGGATTGGTACCAACAGTATCATCTGGAATGATGTTTAGAACAAGGCAGGGGGAGAAAAGGTTAGCGCTATAGGACCTCACTAAGCTAAGCCCTAAGAAAACTGCATGCTTAGTCAGTGGGGAGAATGTAAAGGGAAGCAGGTACATCACCATGCTATCATGGTACCACAGAGCCAAAAACAGGGTGCCACAGCGACACCCAAGCTCCCCAGCTGGAAGGAAACGCACTCTTCTCCTCGAATCCGCTGGCAAAGTTTCCAGGCCCTGGGTAGAGAGGGTCACAGGAACACACGCATGCTAGTTAAATCGGGTTTTTGGTGCACTGACTGGACATGTTATAGATGATTTCAGCAAGCATGTGCATCACTTTCAAAGAAAGGATCAGGAAAAGCAGTTAAGATCACGTTCCAGTGGAACAGAAGTGGCAGCAGGGGTGGGTGGGGGGTCCCGGGTGTAGGGGGCTCCTGAGGAGGTCGGGACCACAAGAGAGGAACAATTCCAGCCTCGAAACACCCATGATTTTACAAGCTACAGAAGCACAGTCCACAAGACATATAGGAGAGGACGGCTCGCCACCTATCTCCAGCTACCTCAGACGCTAAATAGGAAACCTTATCCTGGGAGGGTCATGACAGAGGGGGAAAGCTGCATTTACAACTTGTAATCCTGTGAAATTCTTTACTTCATATATAGGAGCAATCACCATAAACTTACTCTTGCAAACTCAATCTTCTGAGACTTCTATGAGACTTGGTAATTAGGTAATGATTGTCTTTGCACTGGGAAGCAGAAAATTCATCAGTATTATTTCATCTTCAGTAAGAGTGGAGGCTCCACTAGATTACACAAAGTAGAGGGAGTGCAGGGGATGGGAGGAGAGCGTGGGAGACAGCCCTCCATTCTTTAGTCTCTTCCCTGAAATGCAATCAGGAAGATAACGTGCCAAGAGCCAGTCCAAAGTATCCATTTATCATACTAAATCACACAACTGTCTTTGATAGTTTTATGCTCAATGGGAATTTACACATTCAACATATTAATAGCAGTGTTATCTCAAGAGCCAGAAAACTCTAGGATACAGAGTTAGAAATTCTCATAAACAACCTCAATGGATGCTACAAAATGTCCACAAAGAGACAACCATGTTTGTGGGTTACAATCAAAAGTCAAAGGTCTTAAGGGGCGCCTGGGTGGCTCAGTCAGTTAAGCATCCGACTTCAGCTCAGGTCATGATCTCACGGTTCATGGGTTTGAGCCCCGTGTCGGGCTCTGTGCTGACAGCTCAGAGCCTGCAGCCTGCTTCAGGTTCTGTGTCTCCCTTTCTCTGACCCTCCCCTGCGCTCTCTCTCTCTCTCTCTCTCTCTCTCTCAAAAATTAAAAAAAAGTCAAAGGTCTTAAGAAATCTCAGATATACATGAGTAGATGAGATGGCAACACTAATACCAAGTTCTAAGGCATGAAGAATGTGGTTTTGCAAGTGCAGTAAAAAAAAAAAAAAAGACATGGTCAACAGGAATAGAGGATATATGTACAAACCATGAGGTAACTGTACTATTAATATTATCTTACTCGGAACTGGTCAAGCCATTATTATAGCACCAGTTTCTGATCCTGATGTAAAATAACTTAAGAATGCAGATATGGTTTAAGGATTGGAGAACATCAACAAGGAGGAGGAGAGCGAAGGGGGTTGGCAATGACAGACAGGGGTGGGGGGTGGGGGTTGAAGTGCTGTTTCTTAATCAAGTTCAAAGAAAAAAGAAAACAAAGCCAAAAGGAGCCTTAAACCATAAGCTGAGGAAACCATATTAGGTAAGGGAAAGTGAGAGTGAAAATTAACCCTTGGAATTGCAAATTCCAGGAAGAAAGGAGAGGGAAAGAGGCAGATGGTAATATAATGGTTGAGAGCACAGACTGGCTTCTAGATTCAAATCCCAGATCCATTCCTTGTGGGGCAAGCGGCTGAACTTTGTACTCAGTTACCTTATATGGCATGCGAGAATCATGACAGTACGTATCTCTTTGGATGAAGGTCAGGGTTAAATAAGTTAAATTTTGTCAAGTGCTTAGAACACTGCCTGGCACAGAGTAAAAGCTAGAAAATTCCAAAATATTTTTTCACCTATCTGTGAAGGCTTAAAATTGCCAAAGAATCAGATGATTCCCTGAGCCTTTCAACCCTACAATTAAAGTCTAATAATATGAAGTACTTATATACACACACACACACACACACACACACACACAGAGGGAGGGGGTACTCAAAAAGGCAATAAAATATTAATCTCAGTTCCCTTTTACTTAAAAAAAAAACTTTTCCCTTAAAAATGGAGAAAGTAAATAATCAGCCCAACAGCTCCAAAACTCGTAAGGCTTTTTTTTCTTTTAATAAAAACTGAAAGACAGTAAAACAGACCAGATAGAATCTTTGTGTCCTTGTAGCTCTTCTAGAAAATTTCCCTATCAACTAAACAGGCAAACACATACCCCCACACTACCCTTAATTCTTTTCATAGGCATTCTCCAGGCTTTGGAGCTGGTGATTTATCTAGATAGGTTTACTGTTTCACTTAGAAGGAGGATTGCTAATCAATCCTTGTCACCTATCTCTATTTTTCTACTTATACTCCGAAGTCAAGGGCATCAGTCAAGATGAACTAATACTGCTGGAACCTCCACGACAAAAAGGTACATAATGAATATTCTCGAAGCGCCAGACAAGTTTAAGGAAAAATAAAGACTAAAAATAATGATTCAGTCTTGGGATTCAAGATTTTTAAGGCAGAAGAGCACTACACCGAGGATAGGCCTTGAATCACAAGAACCCCGGAGGAAAAGATGAAAATGCATAATACTCATCATCTCCCCTGCTTCCTGTAAAGGAATTTAATATTTTCCATGCAGCTGAGAATGGAAAGAGATTTTATTCCTCCTTCAAGCACTCAAGAGTTTATAATCATGCCAGCTTCCTACAGCAATTTTCCATTTTAACTCTGACTTCCTCTGAAAGTCACAAGAGAAATTAGCTGTTGCACATCCACTTATGGGCAAAATACCTATCTATGACATTTCAGGGCAAACTGTGCCAATTCAGAATTAAAAAGCAACACTCCAAAATTAGAAAACATTGCTAAGTGTTTTAACACCATAAGCCAAGAGAGGGCAATGTTTCTTTGGTAGAAGCAAGAGCCCACAGAATTTTGCTTTCAGGATTGCCGGCAACATAAAGTTTCATCTTTATTTAAAAAAAACAACAAAAAACACTTGAGTCCCGGTATGAAAGTCACACAACTCAACCTGTGAAACCATGAAGACCTGCAAGTACCTTTTTCATTTTACAGATGGTAAAGATAAAAATGAATAAATCTGCGCTTTTGATAATTGTGGTTGAAGGTTTTTTAAGTAGGACAGCAAGAGGGATGACAAAAGGAAAATGAATTGAAATCACCATAGTTCCCAGAACATAATACTTTGGAGATTCATTTTGTCTTTGTTTTCAGGCCTAAAATAGCAGATATGTATTACAGCCTTTAAGGACAGTTTTTGGTTGTGGTTCTAACTCACCAGATGTGGGGTGCGGCCGACCACTTGCAGAACAATGACTCAGTAATTCACATGAAGACAATATTACAGATACAGTTTTCCAATTATCTGTCCTACCTTCTTTCAGAATTTTACCTCATAAGAAGTCTGAGAAAGAATAGAGGAGATTCCCTTACAAAACAACCCACATAAAACAACTAAGTGAAAGAACAAAGAAGGCATCAATTTGAAGATCTCACTGGATCCTCCGTCCAGCCCCCCAGGAGTAGGCAAGGCCATTCCTAAGGCATGAGGTTGCGTTCAGTGTCTCAGCAAAGTCTCCCTGACTTCTGGATCATTTCCTTAACTGCATTATGATCTCTCACAAAAAGCCCCTGAACAGTTGAGTCTACCTTTTACTTCTCACTCATCCTGGTTTTACATCTTCCAGGACAATTTAACGTGTCCAGTCTGCCTGATAATTGGTTAGCTCCATTTACTAAATTGCATATTCACATTCCAGGCCAGGGGACAAAACCTTGCAGTGGCTTCCCATCACACTAGGAGTGAAACCCAACCCCCTCTCAAGGCATCACCAGATTGTTCCTCTGGCTCCAGTCTGCCTTCTTTCCTCCAAGAGGCCCGGCACCCTTTCACCTCAGCACCTTGCGCTGCCTCTTCTCGGTTGCCTCCACTGCTCCTTCTCTGCACCACTGACTCCTTCATTTCCTGCAGATCTTTACTAAAAAGACACCTTCTCACCAAGTCCATTCCTGGACAATCTATCTAAAACTGCAACCTGCTTCCCACCATCAACACTTCCAGTCTCTGCTCCTGTTTTATTTTTCTCCCTTAGCACAAAACACTCTACAATATTTCTTTATTTATTTGCCTTATTTATTGTCTTTCTAGCCCACTAGAACATAAGTTTAGTCAGGACAAGAATTTCTGGTTTGCTCTATTCCACTATCGTACCTCTGGCACACTGAATTGTAAATATTCAGTGAACAACGAATGCATGAATGAATGAATCGATGAATGCACAAACAAAAGAACTATGTGTGCCTTCAAGACTGGGATTGGCTATCTCCTCAATCCTCCTGTTCTATATTCCAAACCCTCATGACTACTTCAGTCCCAATACCCCAGTTTCTAATAGCTAGTGGTATTCAATAGTTGTTGAATGAATGCGTGCCTTTATAAGGTATTTCATGCTTTTGCTCATCTGCCTGCCCATCCTTTCTGTCTTGGCACTTACCAACTAAATTTCCACATTTGTTGGCTCATTACTACTTGTGTATCGCATAGAAGAGAGAGGTTAGCAGAATAGAGATTAAATATAAATTTATCTGTTGATGTGCAGGCTCATAAGATTAGCATTAGTTAAATCACAGCCCTGGAACAGAGACACTTTCAGAATGCTGAGAGAAAAAAGGACAGTCTGATTAGGTATTTTTCTGCTGCCTGGCAATTGAAGTATCGTTTTTTTTTTTTTTTTTACTGCACAATAATGTTCCTATAATAGCTCACACAAGTGTCTATTTTTAAATTTGCTAATGCATACAGTTTATGAAGTCGTTTAAATGAAAATTTTTACCATGCTTTGAATGGTGCTTGACTGCCTTTTCTATTTTGGATAAAACTACACCCAGGCTTTCCTTCATGATACTATCTGAGACTTGGCTTTTTTGAATAAGTATTACATTAGCTGACTTAAGATATATTTCTTCATACAAGTCTTCTTTCAAGTAGTGAGCTACTAATAATCATTATTAGATGAAATCTATTCAGTTCTCATGAAAGGATACTTCTCTTAGCTCCTCCGAGCTATTATATTACAGCCCAGCAGTATGCCAGGCACCTTGGGAAACACAAAAGTGTAGGACTCTTATAAAAAGCTTATAATCAATAAATTTGGGCTGTGAGGAAAGGCAAGGACAGGTAAAACAGTAAGGAGACAATTAGAGCTCACCAAAGGTTAGGTGAGCTGGCATCGTGACCTGCTGAGCCAGCAGATTTTTAAACAGAATCACTTTGTAAGCTGAGAGGAAAAATATCCTCCTGTCTCATGAAAATACTGCATTCTACAAAGCAAAAATTACATGTAGAAGTATATATGCATATGTACTACAAACTTAAGGTCTCACAGTAATAGAAGCAAAAGCTATTCTAAACTTAGATGCGTAAAAATAGACCCTATACAGTAATATTCTTATCTAGATTTTAGCAGGAGAGCATCGCAGTGTTTCAGGAAATAATGCATGAGACAAAGAGAGAGAGAGGCTTCTGGTCACCCAAAATCGATGTAAGGCTGTAGTAAGGATGCCCTTTAGATGGGCTAAAATATGCAAACACACACTGGTTTTATAATAGGACTATGTAGTTGTGCACATGCTTTTCAAAACTTGTATGCTTGAATCAACCATAAAAGATATTTCATTTTCCTGAGTTACTTGATTTCTTCATGGGAACTCGTCTCTATGGACATTTCCACTAATGCCAGCAAAGAGAGAACAACCTAAAGTCCAGTGCACAAGAATCCACCCCAAGAGGTTCTTACTTTGCATAAGCTTTTATCCCAGAGAATAACCACAAGGAGGGCAGGAGGCACCAGGTACAATTGGCTTCCCCTTTAAATCAGCACAGCAGAACACAAGCACCTCCATCTTTATCCAGACTCCCAATGTCACGTTTTTACTTCTAGATGTGAAAATATACAATGTATCTTAGAAGAGAGTTCATGAGAATCTTGCTTATCAAGAGACACTATTTAAGGCTGGCATGTCTACTGCATCCTGAATACTTTATTCAACACATCAAATAAGTATTCAGTGAATACTTCCTATGTGCCAGATATACGTTCTGATATTTGGGAATACATTATGGGCAAAACAGTAAAAAAAATTTGCATTTGGGGACCTCATTTCTAGTGATTAGGTTTTAGCAAGTATCATGGTGTGGCGGGGGAAGAGCAGGGTCAAACAGACTGGAGGCATGGGGAGGATGGGTCACACTTCAAAATCTGAGGACTCACTGAGGAGAAGACAGCTGAGGCAACACTTGAAAAAAGTGCAAGAATTATTACCATAGACATCTAGGGGAAATGTTTGAGATATAAGGAATGGGCAAGGCGAAAGCCCTACAGGACAAGCATCCTTCTAAGGATGTTCTAAGAAAAGTAGGAAGGTCAATGGAGCTAAGGTAGCGTGAGCTTTAAGACCAAAGTGTGAAGGTGGGTAAGGGGACAGATTGGGTTGCGCCTCCTAGAACCTAGTGAAAACTCTGGCTTTTACTCCAAAAGAAGTGGGAGCCTTTGGAGGGTTTGGCAGGAACACAGAGTGATGGCTTAGATCTTAAAATAATGATCACTCTGACCACATGGGTGCAAGACACAAGCAGGGAAACCAGTTATTAGCAAGCTTCTTCAGTAATCCAGGCATGAGGTAACAGTGGAATAGGACCAATGTGCAGACAGTGGCATATTCTATTCTGCATTTATACTGAAGATAATACTAGTGCATGTTATCATCTGAGATGGGGAAGGCCACGAGTAGAATAGGTTTGTGAGGAAGATCTGGAACAAGCATTATTGATTGTAGAGTGATTTACTCAACCTGTGGGAGTCAAGATAGACTCCCACAGGTAACATCTGTGTGGATGTTGAAAGATGACGTTGGAGGAAAAGACACAGAAAAATACATACGGTGGGAAAGAACTTATTAGCGCAAGAGCACCAAGGCAAAAACAAACAAACCAACAAATCTGCATATGGCATTCCTCAAACTTCCCCCCAAACAAGAATAACCCTGTTACTAGCACAGGCTCCTGGGGCCCAACTTTAATCTACTGATAACCAAATTTCCAGGGAAGATGTCTAATAATCTGAGTATTTAACAAATGTGTTCCACAGGCTCCCCCAAATGCTTTTAAAGGGGGAGTTATGTAAACTCTGTTTAGCTCAGGGATGATGGGAAGGTGGGTAGTCGGGGTGGGGAGAGAATGAGCGAGAGGGCTGCAACGGACTTGATCAGATCTGCACAGTTACCAAAAATACGATTCTGGATGGTGCAGAGGACAGAGAATCCACGAGTACAGACATTGGTGGATTTGTTGGGAGGTCACTGCAATAACCTAAAATGAAGTAACAATGAAGGTGAAACTTCCATATTACTCAAAATAAGATGGTCTCCAGTTATGCCAATAAGACAATCCAATAAAAAAGAAAGTTGATTTTGGGGGGCACCTGGATGGCTTAGTCGATTCACTGTCTGACTCTTGATTTCGGCTCTGGTCATGATCCCACAGTTGTGAGATGGAGCTCCTTGTGGGGCTCTGTGCTTACAGCATGGAGCCTGTTGGGATACTCTCTCCCCCTCTCTCTCTGCCCCCCCTCTCTCTTCCTAGCTAAGTGAACTTTAAAAAAAAGTGATTTTTTTCCTCCAACTGGAATATACAAAATTTTAGAGCAGTGAAAAGAGTAGGAAGTGAAAAAGAGTATCAACCGACACTTAAAAAAACTCTAACAGTGATTAAATGTGGGAAAAAGGAGTGAACTAAATTAACCATCAGAGAAATCCAATTAAAATCATAATGCACCACCACCATTCTCCCATCAAAATGGCTAACCTTTCAAAAGACAGAAAATATCAAGGGTTGGCAAGACTGGGAGAAACAGTTCCCCTACCTGGCCAACGGATGTTTGAATCAGTACAACCATTTTAGAAAACGGTTTGGCAGTGTCTGCCAGAGGCGACAAAGGCAGACCCCGTGGCCTCGGCGTGGACCAAACCAAATATTTTAATTCCGTTACCAGAAGTCACATAAGAGAGTCTTAAGAGCAGCCCTGTTCACAATAGTCCCAAACTGGAAACAACACAAACGTCTATTCTTGTAGAATGAATATGTTGTAGTTGCTCAAAAAAAATTAAGTTATCACACAGCTATGTGAACACACTACGTGCAAGAACATAGATGAATTTCACAGAACATAACGTTGGGGAAAGAAGCCAGGCAGCGAAGTGGTACTTACTGAATAATTCTACTTATAAGAACAGTTCAGAAACAAGCAAAGCTAATCCATGATGACGGGAGACGGGATGCTGCCAGCAGGGTGCAGACGACAGTGGGAGGCACAGGCAGTGACAGGGACAGAGCGACAGGGAGCGTCTTGGGTCTGCATGCTGCCCACACGGCTTGGTGAAACCCACCCAACTCTGTATTCGTGATTCATATACTTTTCTGAATGCATACTTGTTTACATCAGATAAGAGAGGTGTTTGCTATTTTCAGTGACACAGTAATACAAAACCTATTTCGGTAAATTACTTATCTCTACAAACACTTCACACATGTGTCTGACATCTGTGTCTGCATCACCCTAAGTTAGAATGTTAGTCCTCTGAGTTTTCGGAACATGCCCATCTTCACTGGAGATGCAGCATTTGTGGAATCTCCGTCTGATGCTATCGTGAGAAATGTCCTAAGCTGCAGATACTTGGTAAAAATTAGGAACTAATGGTATTTGCCTTGGAGATGCATGCAAATTCATGCTTTATCTACTGCTAACTCGAATGTACTAGGGGGGCTTTGGGGGGTTGGTGGTAAAAAGGCTTGTTTTTACAAAACATTTTACATTTGCAGTTGGAGGACACATTCCTGGGAATAAATATTCACACCATTTTTATTCTTAAAATTAAAAAAAAGATCAGTCAGGTGCCTTCCGTAAATATCTAACCACATCAAACGAGGTCATTTTGGGCTATTGTGCCTTCCTCACACAGTGCTCTGCTGTTTAAAATAAAGCAGTTGGGGAAGCACCCAGTCATAGCAGAGGCTTTGTGCTGACTCCAATACAAGACTCCCTCTTTTCTGAGGGGAAATTCTGCAGGATGAGAGAACCTTGCCTTATAATATTCAAGCATATGCAATAATCATTGACAGAGGGAAAGGAATGCACAGAAGCAAAATATATTTAAGGAAATCAAATCAAAATGCCTGAGTGATTAATTCAAGGTGCACTACAAGAGTGGATCCAAGGATGATGCAAAAATTTATAACTTAGGTGACTGTGTGCAAGGTGGACCAGGCCCAAGGAGGCCTGGGGAGGCAAATCATGCATCCCATGTTGGACCTGTTTAATTTTTAAACTTTTTAAAAGGGTTTATTTTCAGTGAGGGAGGGGCGCAGAGAGAGAGAGAGAGAGAGAGAGAGAGAGAGAGAGAGAATCTCAAGCAGGCTCCATGCTCAGTGTGGAGCCTAATGCAGGGTTCAATCTCCTGAACTGTGAGATCATGACCTGAGCCAAAATCAAGAATCGAATGCTTAACCAACTGAGCCGTCCAGGCACCCCGGGCCTGTTTAATTTTTTATAGGGATATCCAGACAGCACAGAAAATTGTAAAGAGTAATCTAAGAAACACATGTTGCTGGTAGCCACAAAGTCTTTGCTGTGAGGAGCTATCTGACCGTTGCTCACAGTTCTAGACCACACAAGGACCCCGCTGAGGCAAACCTCAGCCTATTCTCCACGGCCACTCCTACTCCTCCTGACACCTTTTTGTCCCACCACCACCAAACTGCTTAACTACTTATGGTTATGGCTAAACAAGGGAACTAAAACAAGTAAGAGACTGTGGGAACAAAGTCAGCGCTGGATGTCTAAAAGCTATTTCATCAGGTTCCCTGGAATTCTTGATGATAGCCTGAGTTCTCTTTTCACTTTTGGCCATTCATTTTTAAACTCTCCTTGGGGGTAAAAATATAACTAAGTAGAATTCTTTTCTTTCCTCTGATTGGCTACAGAAAATGAGTATTTTCCTAATGGTTTAAGAAAGACACACAAGGCTCCACACAGGAATATCTTCTTCATTGAGATGTTGGGCACTGCCTAACCCGGGACAAGGGGTTATGTTTGAATTACTAATCGCTGCAGATGATGTAAAATTCCTTAAACTAGAGGGCTGGGTGAGACCCTCTGAGGTCAAATAAAAATGCTATGCTTTCTTCATCCTTTAAGAAAGGGCACACTACTTAGCAGGTGGGCTTGAGGGTGACAGTGAGAGATTTTTGATGATGTTATGATGCGAGAAAGATACAGGCAGTTTTGTGGAAGCATACTCT
The DNA here is from genome assembly GCF_006229205.1 of Suricata suricatta. NCBI lineage: Eukaryota > Metazoa > Chordata > Mammalia > Carnivora > Herpestidae > Suricata > Suricata suricatta. The sequence goes on along the minus strand of NC_043704.1, from coordinate 96,460,437 downwards.
GGTGAGTAGTCCCTGAAATGCTTCTGTTACACTGGCCCGTGTCATGTAAATATGGTCACACATGACAAGACACCCAACTCTCCAGGTCAGCATCTGCCTTCACTGTGAGTCCCTCCCCAGGGGTGTGGATGTTCTTCCTCCCCACCCCCGACTCTCCCAGAAGGCCTTAGAAAGAGCTCTATGCAGTCTTATTATCATTTTATATATCGCTTTGCCACTCAGACTGCACTGTGGATTACTTATGAGAGCGTTGGTCTCTTTACTATCTGCATACTAGCCTGGGTCTGGTACAAAGTGGGTACCTGCTAAATGTTTATTGTTAAGTGACTGAACTGATGCAGACAGACGAATGTCCCCATCCAAGGCAGCAGGTGACTCTTCATATCAATTGTTTTATAAAATGGGTGTATATAAAGCTTTAGTGGTTACCTATCAAGGTGGATTTCCAAAAGTCCCATTTTAAGAAAGTAAATTTGATGCATCTGACTTGCACCAGAAGAAGCATGGGGGTTCACCGGCAGCCTCTCAAGTTTCTCTGTCAAAGGAAGAGACAATACATCTATATTGTTGAAATTAACAAAGTACATGGGGCCTTTTGAAAGCACAGAAAAATCAATAAGCAGTCCTGATCTGTAGAAAGGAGCATGACTGGATGCCAAAAGAAAAAAAAAAAAGAAAGAAAGAAAATCTTTGATGGTATCAGCCTTCTAATGAGAGTTAGGCTTCTGATTTTCCTTTTCAACCTCATGCCATAGTTAGAATTCAGATTATACCCATGGAAAATAACTTAAATAGGACTGAGATAAATTCTCCTGAAAGAAAAAAAGAAAGAAAAAAGAGATAGGCTGACAAGTAGAATCAGATGGAGACAAGAGATAATTTAAAGAGGATTTTTCAAATAATTTAGAGCCCTGGCCTGAGCCAAGATTCCTGAGTTCCATGCTGCCTGATACCCATCGGTGCTGTGCTCACCACAAAGAAACCTTGCCTTTCTTTCTGAGTCTGTTTCCTCAGCAATAAAATGTAGTTGGACAGTTGAGGGGCCAAGGTCCTTCCAATGCTAAAATTCTGACTAACTATGCATATTTGCAGTAAAGGAGAGGAGTAGGGACACTAACAATCTGTAATTCATTTCACCTTGGCTTTGTGTAGTTTCAGTATCTTAAATTAAAATAAGAGAGAAAGGACTTAGCTTAGCAGAATGCTGAGAAAGGCTCTGATTTTAGGAAAAGGCTTTTGACAGAAGTACTATTTCAGATTTATCTGTTTCCCATGATTTTCAAAAAGTTGAAAACTATTATATACAAGCTAAGACCCTGTGCCATGCTTAACGTGTCCTGAAATGGGGCTCTCCTTTTCTATAGGTATGGCCATGAAAAATACAAACGTTAGCCTTTTCTGACACCGAATGCCTAATAAAAGCAGCAAAGTACACACAACTGCTACTCTAATGGCTAATGGATCTAAGGAGTGTGCTCGCTCATTCTTCCCCAGCCTAATATAGGTTGCAATTTGCTCTCCCCAAAATAACTTTTCCTTAATCCCCATAACTCTTACACACACTGGGACAGAACCAGGCATGTTTGGTGAACAGGCTGGACACAGAGGTGGGAGAATGCAAGTGTTAGTGTTCCTTTGGAAAAAGGCATTCTTTGGAGGAAGCAGATTTCTGCCCATGCCTACTTGCATATCACAGTGGAAGGGGCTGAAGGCTGAAAGTCCAGAGACTTGGGTCTAATTTTTAATCTGAAAGTATTTATTTAATGTCATATGTTTCAACATTGGTAAAACAGGCGGGCTTACCAACTGATTACTAAGGCTTCCTTCAGCTTGAAAATTCTGATTCTCTGATGTGGCTTAGCAGGCAAGGGTGCAGAATCAGAACTGTGGAATGACCTGGATAAATGTTCAAGATCTTAGAGCGTAACGGTGATGTTCAGAAAGAATGCTGGCCTGACTGTAACAGAGGGACCCAGCGGGCTACAAAGGCAGATGAGAAAAGAAGGGGCGACACCTTTTCTGGCTGAAGGGTTTAAGGCCTTTTTCTTTTGCAAAGTATCTGAAAATGATTAAAATTATTTTGACAGCTGCAAGTAATTGGGAGGTAGGTGAAAACAGGAAGTTCAGGCACTGAATAACCTCACCAGTTCCAGATTCAACCAATTCAATATTTATAGTAATTTGGACTTGAGAAACTGACATTTATTATTACACTGCATAGGTTCTTCAAGCAACAGAGAACAAAACTAATTATAACCACAGCCCTTAAAACAAGATTCATTAGCATACTAGCCACTTCACCTCTGATTTTTTGTCATTTCTCCATTGACAAAGTACAAATCAGAATTTTTCAGGAAGAGCAAACAGCTATTTCACTAAAAAATGTCAGTTCTATTCTTTATCATCTTGTAGATAAATCTGTCACTAAGGGGTTAAAATATTTGTAAGCAAGTGTTCATATATTCAGGGGGGAAAGGTCCATTAAAACCTACTTTCATAGCAATCATAGTAAATTATGTTTTTATAGTCCTTTACAGTTTATATACAAAGAGGTTTTACATCCAATTCACATGTAATTTGTGAGGGAACAAGGTGCCAATTATAAATTACTACCATCTATTCATTAGAAGATATAGTGACCTTTCTTTAGCCATTAGCACATCTTATATTTATAGTATTCAAAAACGCATTTACTTAAAAAGCATTAAACTTTTTGGTGATTTAGTATGGTCTTGTTTCATTATTCTGAATTCTTTAACAGTTACTTTATTAGAAAAGGAATCCACTTACTATGGTAATTTTGTGAGTGTCATTCAAGAGACTGTGAGAAGGAAAAGAAACTTATCTTTAAATTTACCTTAAAATCATTTATTCAATACAGCACACCCCCCCCATAAAGCTGCATGAATAGACATATACAGATAAAAGAAAAAAATTATATAATTACTGCGGAGTACAAACTGTCAGAAAAATTAGGACAATTTTTAGTTTGTGTTCATGCTTCGTTCTTTCATCTTTGCATTAGAATCTTCAGAATACACTAAACGTTTTTGTTTAACATCCTGAAGACTCACTTTTGAGAGCTACTTTTAATGAAGATAAATTGTGTGTCTATCTTATTACTTACTCAATGGCGGAATAAGAACTACAGTACTTAGAAGTACCCTATCCCTTTAGCATTGCAAGTTTATTAAGAATTCTAGCTCTTGATTCAAAGCAAAACTTAGGAATACATATTGAGCTCTTATCTAAATAAATATAGAATTAGCAGTATATGTAGGCAAACAAAAAGAAATTGAACTAAATGCTTATTAGCTTTTCCTCCAAGGCTACCAAGTGCATGCACACACACACACACACACACACACACACACACACACAAGTGATATGGCAAAACCAAAACCAAGCCAACAACCTCTGATCTTAAACATCGCTGCCAACATACTGACAGAACTCAGTAAATCATCCCCACACTAAAACACAATACAGCCATTTGAGAAATAACAAAAAGGCCAGGACTCATTAAAAAAAATCCCTTTAAGGCAGAAAGAACAATTCTACATTATTAATACAGAAATATACATGATATTTATCTGAGGTATAGAAAGTATTTCCATCATCTTGTCTTTCAGAGTTTCATAAATCTGAAAAGAACACAAATGAAATCTAACCAAGTATATTAATAACTTCTGGCCTGCTGTTTCACCAGGAATATATAAAAATAATTTAGAATTCCTTAACTATAGAACTATGAAATAAAGGATGCCATGAGGTTAATTTCTATTCTAAATTTAAGTGTTTATAAAATATCACTATATACATTTGATATATATATATATTGAAAATATATATCTGATAAAACTGCATTATGGAATTAAGACAACTTTCACAAAATGTGCCTCACAAAGTCAATGATCAAGAATGAATCAATCTTGGGGCACCTGGGTAGCTCAGTTTGTTAAGCATCTGACTTCGGCTTGGGTGATGATCTTGTGGTTTGTGAGTTTGAGCCCCACATCAGGCTCTGTGCTAACAGCTTGGAGCCTAGAGTCTGATTTGGATTCTGTGTCTCCCTTTCTCTCTACACCTCTCCTGCTGGTGCTCAGTTTCTCTCCATCTTTCAAAAATAAATAAATGTTAAAAAAAATGAATCTATCTTAAGATAAATATTGATAATTCATGGATGCATTTTCTGTTAGGCTTACATTTCCTATTGTCATAAAAAAAACTTTAAAGTAAATCAACAAAAATTACTGTAATGAAACTGTTCATTCAACACTCTATATAAGAAATAAGGCAGAATATAAAATCTCTTAAAATTTGGCTTCTGAATGGTCCTATTTTTTAGAGCATTTTCCTCCCCTGAATTCTGAAAGGGGTATGTGATTTACTAATTACACATAGACTTCTTGTACAGCAAAACACTTTTAGTAATAATATATCTTTTTCTATACCCATTAAAATATAGTAATGGTGACTAAGGACCAATGTTTTTTAAGCATAAAGGAAAGCTATATTATTTCTGTTCTTTGCAGCCATTTTTTTTAATGTTTATTTATTTTTGAGACAGAGAGAGACAGAGTGCGAACAAGGGAGGGACGGAGAGAGAGAGGGAGACACAGAATCTGAAACAGGCTCCAGGCTCTGAGCTGTCAGCACAGCCCGATGCGGGGCACAAACCCACGAACCGTGAGATCACGACCTGAGCCGAAGTTGGATGCCCAACCAACTGAGCCACCCAGGCGCCCCTCTTTTCAGCTATTTTAAAAAATAATTTCTATAAAACTTAAAATGGAAATAAAAATACAAAAAGGAAAACACCACTTAAGCAGGTTTTTTTTTTAAAAAATAAACAGGTTAAAAAAAAAAAAGAATTGCACATCCCATTGCCTTTGATTCTGGAAATAAAGACTAAACACTAAAGTTTTACAAGATTGCTCTCACTGTTGATATAATGAATGACTTTTTTCTTTTGCTTCTTAAAAATTTTCTATTTTCCAAATTTCTACACAAATGTAAATTACTCTTTCAAGTCTATATCCTATCAGTGGATTATGCTGATGCTCATTTAACCATAACTTAACTAAGCATAGATTTTTTTTTTTTTTGGCATTCACGAGTTCTAGAAGGAAAAGATCAAAATCCATTGATAAGTCAGCTCATTGTTATGCTCATTTAAGGTGACTTTTCATCCCATCTAATCTACATTTCCAGTAGGAAGAAAATTGGTACTTACCAATAAAGCAAAGCAATCAGTATAGTTTGGAATGCTTTTCAGTAATATAACTTGAAACCAAAGGATTTTCTTTAATTGATTTCACTTCCTTTTTCCAAATAAAACAAAATACAACAAGAAAAACTTGGCACAGAACTTTCAATATAAACTCAAATTCAACAGAATTTTTAAATACAGAGACCAGAAACCATATGGTGGAAAAAGTAATAAGTTTTCTATTTAACATTGACAACTAAATTCACCAGAATATTCCATTTCCTGACTATTTTACTTAATTGAGTTTTGCTGCTTTGATGTTCAAAGTCTCTGAGTAAAATGAATTAGCAATTGAAACGGCAGTCTTTCAAAGATCATTCCAAAATATACTTCCTGAGAAAAATAGAAATGCCTGTTAAAAACATCATGTCTTATAATATGTTAAACTTACTTTCCTTAACGGGAATCTTAAAAGGGTGTCATTAGAGCTTTAGGCCATCTCTATTTTCACTTTCTAAGTTAGTGTTATATAAAACCTTTGATATAATGTAGCTAATTTTGAACTATAAAGACTTTGTACAGAAAGATGAAGTTACTAACTCACCACAGGTGAAGGAAATACTTTTGTTTTTCTAGAAATTCTAATTGTAAGCAACTAATTAAAATGGTCAGCTTTGCAATATGTCTACCACACCGTGTACCAGGCACAAGATAGATGCTTTCACCACACTCCCAATTCCAGAAAGAAAGCAAAGTGCAATCCTTATTTGATTGCAAACAGGTCCAGTGGGCTAGCTAACTTGCCTAAGGTCATCCAAGTATTTAATTACAGAGTCCAAATTTGAACCCAGGTCTACATTCATTCCAAATTTGAGAAAATGCATACTTTCCTAATCTTCCTGAGTTGGGTGTTCACACTGCAGCTTCATTAAAGTCTCTCACATAATCTTCTACATCATCAAACACAGACTCTAAGGTAAACTCTAAAATCACATTATGAACTCCAAAATGAAGTATCTTTAATATTGCCCTCCAATAATGTAATTACTCAATAACTACTTATTTCTTAACTCACGAAACCAGCTTCATTTTCATTAAGGTTTTTTTTTTTTAAGAAATCAATAAAAGGAAAAAGAAAAAACAATTTCTGTGACCAGTTTAGACAGAGGCATAAGGCTTTAAACGCTTATTCAATATAACAGGTAACACTTTTCCAATCAAAGATTAAACCCACTTTATAATTTGGATTATAATTATAATAATTATTATAATATTCATATATTATAAAGTGAAATATATAAATTTCTGAGTAAATTGAAATCAAGAAGTCTCCCCCCCAAATTCTTCACATTTCATGTTTATTCTTTTTTTTTTTTAATGTTTTTTTTATTCTTGAGAGAGACACTGAGACAGAACATGAGTGGGGGAGGGGCGGGGAGGGGGGAGGGGACACGGAATCCGAAGCAGGCTCAGGCTCCCAGCTGTCAGCACAGAGCCTGACGCAGGGCTGAAACTCAGGAACAGTGAGATCATAACCTGAGCTCAAGTCAGACACTTAACCGACTGAGCCACCGAGGCATCCTCATTTACTCTTCTTAATGAGTGGAGGTTTTCTATCCTGAGTTGCTAAATCTACTTTTAAGACCAATTTTTTTTTTAGATCAGTGGCGAAGTGACCTTTCCCTCCATCCTGTGGACCCTGCCCCTGCACATCTGCCACGCACTGCTCACAGCAGTCACCCCAGCTGGAGAAGAGGTGGCGGTCAGTGGCACAGACTCAAGCATGACCTAATGAAGCCTTTTAGCTCATGTCAGTGTCTCTCAGTATTCTGGCCTTGAGGAAAGGGGAGTTGTGGTAAATTAGAAGTAAAACTGAACTTAGGAGTCTGCAGATGTGCATGCAAATTCCTTCTACCATTTATTACCTTTGTCATTGTGGACACAGAACCTTTCTGAACCTCATTCTTCTGATCCATAATGTAAGTATCTGGGTCTAATTCAGTGTGTGGCACATAACAGGTACTCCATGAATTCAAGTGGCATTTAAAACAAGGAAAAGGAGGAATCTTAGCAGTTTCTTCAGGGCATGGAGGTAAATGAATACAAGGAAATGCATTCAGGCAAGAACAACCTGGCGTGAAGGAGCTAGCCATGGTGAGAAGTTCTGGGTGGTCAGGGGAAGCCAGTCCAAGAGGGAAAGCAAGGAAACATGGAAGCAAGGAGAAGCCCCACTGAAATGAGATTCTCTGGGGCATACCGGACACTCCAGCAGGCCAGGGGGATGACCCACTTTTGCTTGATGACTAGAAGAGAATGCTGATTTCACCGATTTTGCTACTGAATGAGTCACAAGGGTGGGTAAGCTGAGAAAACATGTGAGGGAGCAGAAAAATGTAAGTAATTGCATGGATGTTGTAGAACTTTAATTAAAAAATTCCTTGCTCTGAAAGTTTTGTTAACTTTGAGTATCTACAGCGAGTGAGTCATCCTCCCGTAAAACCACGACGGTCTTATGCTTAAATGCTGACGTGCCCTGAATCCCACTGTTGTGAAATCCTAGGCAGGGAGTGAAAATACCACACAGCAGTTAAACCTGCCTGTGGGTATCAAATCTCGGATGGAGACCTGAAGGGCATGTTTACTTTTATGGCCAGCCTTGGACTGGGTTTTCTATGGGGCCAAGTCACTGGAATCACTCTGAAACATGACCTTGGGTGGCTCCCCAAGTTATGCTGCCCATATGAGGAAATAAAGCTCCCTGCAGGACTGGTCTTCCCGGGCCAGCCCTACACTGCCTCAGGTAAGCCAGGACACCCCTGTCAAAGCGACACGCACTATGGATGTTGCTTACCAAGGTATCTGTCACCAGGCACCAGGTGACAGAGTGTGAAGCCATTCCTACCTGGTGAGGAAACAGACATCCAGGTAACATTCTAGGCCCCTGACATACTCATTACTCTTCACACCCACACTGTGAGCAAGATCTGACTTTTTTTTTTTACTTTATGAGACTCAGATCCAACAATTATTTAAAGACATAGAGCTAAACTTTGATAAACATATGAGTCAGTCTGACTTCAAAGCCAACTCTGATATATTGCAGGAGACAAAATGTTCAATAGAAATCCTAAGGTAAAATAAAATCCTGTCCATTAAGAGAAGTTGTACACAAATAGGTATTAGAAAATATGTAAAAATGGGCTACACACAGTTAAAACAAAAGTAAAACCTCCCTGAAAACTCAATTACTGGAAAAGAAAACTTTAAGAGCCTTATTTATTCTCATTATATGTAATTCTATCAAGTTTGGTTACTGGCCTTTCAAGTCCACATCAATTAGATGAAGCAACTTTAGAAAATGGGAGACATAAGGACTACAGGAACAAGCTAACAGCAGAGAAGAACACTATAAAAAAATAATCACTACTCAGAGAACAAATTCCAAAGATACACTGATCTATAGCTGTTTAATGTACCGGCAAACTTCTCTACCTCTACACATGATCCCAGATAATGCAACAGAATTCCATATATTTTTAGTCATTTCAGCAAGGTGATTTTTTTTTTTTAAGAGAGAGAGCGCATGAGTGGGAGAGGGAGAGGGAGGGAGGGAGAGAGAGGGAGAGAGAGAATCTTAAGCAGGGTCCATGCTCAGTGCAGGGCCTGACACGGGCTCCATCCCGGGACTCTGGGCACATAACCCGAGCAGAAATCAAGAGTCTGACACTCAATCGACTGAGCCACCAGGTACCCCTCTTTCCTTCTTTCATTCTGAATATGCTAAAAGGAACACAGTATTTCAGCACCAAATAGCTGCATGCCCCCTGAGGCATCTAGTGGGCATTCCGTTGTATGGTCTAATCCAATTTCCACTGTTTCCTGGCTCCACTGTTTTCCCCTCTCCTCCAGTTTATTCGTTCTCAAATGACCCACACCACACTCTGCCCTTCCTTACTCTGGCAGTGGCAGCGACCATGTCGTCTTTGTGTTTGTAACCTCAGAGTATTTAGCACAGTGCCTCCTACGTGAGGTAAATTTGGCAAGTATTACTTAAACTAATGAAATTCATGCACATGCTCAATCTTAGAATACAGGGATGCAACTAGAAACATTTCCATACAAAATAGTTAAAACTTCTAGGGCTTGAAAAGGCAAACCTATTTTTCACTATCAAAGAACTATTACATTGCAGGCATTGTTCTAAGCTGAAGGATTAAAACAGTGGATGTGAAACCAGTTTTATGAATTCAAGGTCCAACAATCTCCTCGAGGAAGACAGACAGACAACATGGAGATACATTTCAGACAGTGATCACTACAAGAAAGAAAGTAATGGAGGATAATGGGACGGAACACTTGGGTAGAAGAACTATTACCATTTTTCCAATTATATGGGATATTACCTCCTATCAAGGAAGAGAGATAGTTGCAACTCCTCTAGATGGTCCAGAGGTTTTATATATATAAAAGGTGCAGGCTTCTCGAAAGTAATCAGTAAAATCTCAGTGGGTGGCAGGGCTGTAGAGGTTGCCAGTCTTTCAGAAGTACCACCTCCTGGTACTCAAATCCTTGTGTACTTCCCCCGACACTGAAGTTGGTCTGTGTGATTAACCGCATCCAGCACAAATGATGCTATCTCACTTGTAAGATTAGGTTATGAAAAGCTGTCACTTCCATGCTGGGTGCTTCCTCTCCCAGATCCCTCCCTCTGAAACATGCCAGCTGCCGGGTCCTGAGGTTGCTCAGGCAATCTATGAGGGGTGTTCCACAGTGAAGACAACCACGCAAATGAGCTGGGAAGTAGATCCTGCCCTGGCAGAGTCTGAGGTGACTGCAGCCCAGCCCACAGCTTGGTTACACACTCCTGAGACGCCCGGAACCAGAGCCATCCAGCTCAGCTGCTTCCGGATTCACGACCTCAGGGAACTGTGTGACATAGTTAACACTGACATGCTTGTTGCTTGAAGGTGCTAAGTGTGGGGGTAATTAGTCATGTAGCAACAGATTACACAGCTACCTCTCTAGGAGTTGAAGTCTGAAGAGGAACTGGCGAAGAACAGATCTCACGGAAGAATATTCCAGACAGAGAAAGCAACAAGTAGAAAAAGTGTGAGTGGGGCGCCTGCGTGACTCAGTCAGTTGGGTGTCTGACTTCAGCCCAGGTCATGATCTCACAGTTCATGGGTTTAAGCCCCGCCTCAGGCTCTGTGCTGACAGCTCAGAGCCTGGAGCCTGCTTTGGATTCTGTGTCTCCCTCTCTCTCTCTCCCTTCCTGCTCGCAATCTCTTTCTCTCACAAATAAACAAACATTAAAAAAATAATAATAATAATAAAAAGAAGAGTGTGAGCTTGCAGGGTCACTTGAAATAGCTAAAAGGCCTGAAATCTTGTTGGTGAAATGCAATAAAGCGGTTAAGAGATGAGGCAGATTCTCCTCCAAAGAGAAGTGGAAAAGATCATTACCTAATTTATACATTACAAAGAATGACTTTTGTAAACTAATAGACTCCTATGTGAGAGCAAGAGAACCAAGTAGAAGCCTCCTGCAATCAGTCAAGTCAAGAGAGGATGGTCAGACTAGGATGTTAGAAATATTCTAGATTGGTAAAATGCAGCATATATAGAGTCAACACAACTATATGAAAAAGTTATCCATGTAGATTACATCATGCTAATAGGATCTGGTTTCTGAGTGACCCAGGTAAAATCAGAACAGCCCTCAAAAGAGGGAAAGGAGATATGACCAATTGAAACAGAACTCAAAATTCAAGAAATGATTTTAGATGTGGCAGTTAAAAACTGTAACTTCTGTGATTAAAATTCAATGAGGAATAGAAAGACTTTTCCCTTTGTGAAAGAATTAAGCAGTCAATAGAAATGTTCTTTTCAGTGTCTATTCTGATAGATGCCAACCAGACTGTTAAAAAAAGTTGTTTAAGCAATCAACTAGTGAGTTTAAAAAGAAAAAAAAAAAACACTAAGTAATAAAACAGAGAAGAGGAAGACCAAAAATAAAGCCAGATTTTCCTTCCAGATCAACGTATTTGCAAAGGAACAAAGTTAATAATGATAGTTTTTTTTTTAAAGTTAGAGAATATTTACACTAGTAACCTGCAGATTATTTATTCATTGGTTTCATGGAGCTTTAGAGGCTCACTAACTAGGGCTTAACAAGAATCTACATGTTCCTACACTGCAAATTTTCTGAGCAGGAACTGCTCACAAAAAGTACATAAATGAGCTTGTCAGGGAAAAAAAAAAAACACCTGCCTTTTCTTACAGCTTCTTCTATTACATGCACAAGAAGCATGTCAGGACGACTCACAGGAAATATCCATTTCAAAATCAAAGCCATATTTGTGTACCTAGGGACCAGCCTTCAGCTCCCCTTTTTTTAGTATCGAATTCTGATATTCTTAAGCTGAGACATGAAGAATCAAGCTTTAAAAAGTAAAAATCTAAACAAACTGGGGGCACCTGGGTGGCTCAGCTGGTTAAGCATCTGACGCTTGATTTCAGCCTGGGTCATGATCCCATGGTTCATGGGTTCGAGCCCCATATTGGGCTCTGCACTGACAGCATGGAGCCTTCTTAGAATTCTCTCTCTTTATCTCTATCCTCCCCCGACTCATACACTCTCTCTCAAAATAAATAAACACTTTTTTAATCTAAACAAATTGCTGATAGGATTAGCCTACTGAAGAAGGCCAATAACTAATTATACACACACATATATACACACACACAATCTCACATTAAATGGAAAGAATGCAACTTTTTAAAAGTAATGTTTAAAATCAGGTAAATTCTTTAAAAGACAGAAAGACAGACAAACAAAAAGGACATCTAAACCTATGAATTTTCCATAGGTTTTTTCCCCCAAGGCCTTGGGTATAAACATATATAGTCACCATAGTAGGTGCTAGAACCTTTAAGTAAATACTAATTGTATAACTTTTTCACTTTTGTTTTTTTTTTTACAAAAGGATCTCAATGAAAATGCAATTAAAATCTTTTTAAGTATTACGGGTGTTCATGAGACAAAAAAAAGTAAAATGCCCAATCTTATTAATGAGTCCATGTTTTAAATTGCTCTGCCTTTTTTTAACCCACATAAATCAGAACATAAAAATAATTCTATGTTTTATCATATCTGCTTTTGCTGCTAACATCATTGTATTAAATGTTGAAATGCTTTGGTAGAGAAGTTCTACTTACTCTATGTCAGTGAAATAGCAGAATCAGAAAAGTCCAATAGAAAAGGCTTTTACTTTACTGGATACTTCATTTATATTCTGTCTCTTTATATGCCTCAAGAAAGCCTGTGGAGAGTAGGCGCTTCCAGAAAAGCGCCTTTGTTGCATAAGAGAACATATTTACCTAATGCATTTTGTTTAGGATTTATGCTAAGTGCTCATTCACTATAAACTTATACCCTTTTCCAAGAAATATACAAATATCACTAAAATTGTTATTTAATGTGAATCTTTTAAAAAGTCTACATTAAATCACTGCAAAATGATTCTTCAAATAAAGGCAGCTTTCTTCCTTTATCTCACATTGTACCAATTTTGAAATTGACTGATGGGGTAAAGGGATTCATTACTCTAAATCCCTCACCCCTCGCTCTGCACCTTATCCACACTCTGACACGCATGTCCTGCTTACTGCTGAGGGCAGAGTGTTCTTCTGCACTCTAACCTACTAAAGTTGGGGCTGAGCATGTGACCTGCTTGGCCAATGAGAAGTGGACAGAAATGACAGTAAGCCAGATCCAAGCCCAGGTTTTAAGAAGCATTGTATGTTACCCCTTACCCTTTTGTGCTCCTGTAAATCCACTGAGAGAGGAACCCCCAGGTAGATGGAATCCCTTCAGCAGCAGGTTGTAGAAAGGAGATATTCAGAGTCTCCTTGAAACTAACCAAAAACCCGTTGCTCAGGCCTATGCTCAGGCAACCCAGGCCCAGCCAAGCCCAGTGCACAATGGCCGAACCACAGCCAAATTGCAGAACTTGAAAATGAATATGTTTGTTGTTGTAAGCCACTGAGATTTTGAAATTGATACAAAACGAAAAGTAGTACATTGACTCTCAGTATCTTCAGAGGTCTACTTCTGTAACATTAGTTGCATCAAACCATACCTTCTTTTTTTTTTTTAATTTTTTTAATGCTTTTTATTTATTTTTGAGAGACAGAGAGAGATAGCTAGAGCAGGGGAGGGTCAGAGAGAGAGGGAGATACAGAATCTGAAGCAGGCTCCAGGCTCTGGAGCTAGCTGTCAGCACAGAGCCCGATGCGGGGCTCGAACCCACGAACCGTGAGATCTGACCTGAGCCGAAGCCGGATGCTTAACCGACTGAGCCACCCAGGCACCCTAAACCATACCTTCTTGATTTGCCTGTCCTAAACTACTAGTCATTTGCTCTGGCTATCTTCCATTTCAGAAAAAAATCAGATTTTTTTTTTTTTAAGAAGAAGGTTGTCTTAAAAAGACATTTGTTCTGTAACTGAAGTGTAATTTCCACAATAAACTATAATATACTGAATAAAACTATACTTTAAGAAATCCAAGTTACAATTTTGTAACCTCAGATGTTTTTATAATTTACCAGTTCTCCAAGTGAAGCAAACATAAAGCACCTGAATGTCTGATACACTCTAGAATCTTTTTTGTCTGTTTTGTTTTGCTTTGTTGAGAAGTTTCTGAATAGCTTCCCATCAAAAACATGCAGATGTAAACTAACTAGTGTTTAGAGGAGAAGCCAGTATAGATTAACAACAGGCTTGAAAAAGGTTTTAATACCTGCAATTTTATTACTTTTGAGTACTAATATTTTCAGGGTCTGTCTGAAAGTAGATGGGGATCATCTTGGGTTAGGAGGATATATTTTTGGGTTAATTTCTTGGGTTAGGAGGGTTTTTTTCATGTTCCTAGGTGATTCAAAAATCTGTTGTTTTAAAAAATGGGGTAGATTTTGTTTACAGATTTTTCTTAAGTTCATTTTTATTCTTTTTGAGAGAGACAGAGAGCAAGCAAGGAGGGGCAGAGAGAGAGAAGGAGAGGGAGCTGTCAGCACAGAGCCCGATTCAGGGCTCAAACTCACGATCTGTGAGTTCATGACCTGAGTCGAAATCAGGACTCCAATGCTTAACCAACAGAGCTACCCAGGTGCCCCATGTTTATAGATATCTTATTAATTTTTTCTGTTATAATCTGAATGAAGGTAAAGTATAACCTAATACAAGTTCAGTTATCACAAGTCATAAAAGTTATAACTGATGAGATTTTCATGGATCAATTTCAAGAACGTCCTTGCCTTTTCTGCCAGTTACATATTAAAGCAAAGCTGTACTGTGCAAACTGTGTATTAATAAGTTGATAAGTAGGAGTCACTACAGATGATTCTTATTTTCATTATTCTTCATTTAAGCTAGCATCTCGGAATTTAAAAATCACAAAATTTTAGCTCAGAAGGAATCTTAAGGCTAGTTCAGCTACCCACCAGAGACATGAGTTAACTCCAGAACACTTCCCCAAAGTGCTGTTGTACTTTGGACCTTTCCCTGCGCAACGCAGTGTTTCCAAACTAGTGGGATTGCCAATACGTTTCAGGAAATTAATTTAGCAAAAGGCAGTAATTGGACCTGTTGTGGTTTCTGCTTTAAAATAAATTAATTACTTAAAATGGTCCCTTTACACAATACAAATGGAAAAAGAATGTACCACATGAGCATGAATGATGGCTAACATGGGAACAGATAAGCCAGTAGTATCCGGGCAGTCCCACGGGCAGCTTATACTTGGCTGAACAATGACACCAATGCTTGTGTCTAGAACATTAAGGTATAGTTGTTTTTACTTTGAGTCCTATTTAAGATTTGTACTGATAATAAACCAGTGCTTGGAGACAGGATGCATAGGAATATTAAATTAGTATTAGTAGAGGGGCAATAATCATGATTTTGCAAATATACTCAAAATAGTCCGTAAGTAACATTATCTCACTCAAAATAGTCATTGAGGACATCAAGAAGCTGCTAGTCCTAAAAAGGTAAAAGAACTAGAACATTCATAGAAGCAGCATTGATATTACCCAAATGTCCATCAATAGAAAAATAAGTAAATTTGAAAGGCATACTAATAGACATGAATAATCTGTAACTACATGTAACAGCTTGGAGGAGTGTCACAGTGTACACAAAAGAAGACAGGCACAAGAGTATGTACTGTTGAATTTCACTTATCTATAGTATAATAAAGGGCAAATTAATCTACAGTTTTTATCCACAGGGGATCAAGGATAGTTAGTGCCTTGAAGGGGCTGAGGGAAACTCTGGGCTGGGGATATTGTCATGTGTCTTGATCAGGCTGCTGGCTACATAAACATGTTTGTGAAAGTTCTTGAACCCGCAGACTTGTCATATGTGCACTTTTATGTACATAAGTAGGTCACAATTCATAGTTCAATAACTAAAATGTCAAAAAGGTATTAGACTCAATTGAGCTATTTGCATGCCCAATGTTTTATGTGAAAAGTATTTCTTTCTTATTATGTCAAATATATGAACTCAGTATAAGTCTAAAAGTAATTCTAATTTTAAAGTTATGATATGTAACTAATTTTAGACTACATTTTAATATACATCTATGCCTAAATCAAATATAATGTTATTGTCTTTTTCTATGTTTATTTTTGAGAGACAGAGAGAGACAGCATGAGCAGGGCAGGGTCAGAGAGAGAGGGAGACACAGAATCTAAAGACAGGCTCCAGGTTCCAAGCTGGCAGTACAGAGCCTGACACGGTGCTTGAACCCACCAACTGTGAGATCATGACCT
The DNA here is from genome assembly GCF_006229205.1 of Suricata suricatta. NCBI lineage: Eukaryota > Metazoa > Chordata > Mammalia > Carnivora > Herpestidae > Suricata > Suricata suricatta. Next base: position 96,444,387 of record NC_043704.1, on the reverse strand, counting down.
GAGCCGAAGTCGGACGTCCAACCGACTGAGCCACTCAGGAGCCCCTACAATGTTATTTTCAACATATTAAAATTATTTTCTGACACAAATAATTCAGAAAATATTAAATGGTCAGTGTCACTGAGGGAAAAAATAAGTCTATAGATCACGAATATTCATTTTGTTATCTTTAAAGTTACCTTTATTATAAAATTGTTGATAACACATAGAGCTAAGTTTCTTTTACATAAAATCACTTCTGTATCATGTGCCATGTAAAACTTTGGCAAAACAAATTCCCACAGGAGTTTGTGAGGTTATATGTTACGATGGAAAAAAAGTTTTGAGAATTAGATGAAAAATTGGACACTACTTTAGTAATGGAGAAAAAATATGGCTGGAACTGTAGATATCTGCTGACAAGTTCCAGACCTGCCCACAAGTAAGCTGTGTGAGCTCTGTCGGATCAGCACTGTCCAACAGAGACACACTGTGAATCACATCTGTAAGTTTTAAATTTCTAGTAGCCACATTTTAAAAAGAAGTACATGTGCACACACCAATAATACCTAATGTACACAGCACTTCCCTGAAATGAGGGGCCATCAAAACAATAAAGTCGTGTTTTGTAGAAAAATATTTTACCATGCTTTAGTCTTAACTTTTAAAATCTAAATGGTTAACATTTAAAATTCAGTTCCTTGGTCGTTTCAGCAGCATTTTAATGCCTCTGCCACACACGACCAACGGGCGGCTACCATATTGGACAGCGCCAATGTCAGGTCATTCCATGTCACGGAGGCTCACTTTCTTTGTTGGTAAACTAAACAAGTTATTATTTGAGATATAGAATTCCCAGCGGGGATTTATGCCAATTAAAGTCCACAGGTCCCAATCAAAATGTGGGCCATTCACCGTGCAGGAATGCACACCTGTGTCAAGGGATCTTTGGACTTTTCAAACAAAGTGAGAAATCTGGATGTTTGCAAACAATATCTTTCCTTTTCCATTGTAGACAACTACTGTGAAATTTTTCAGAGCACTGTGTGGGCCAAACCAAAACTCAGCCACATGCTACTCTTTGCAACCTGGAATCTATAAACATTCTTTCTTGCTCTACCATTCTATGATTTATTTAGGAGTGATTTGACTTCTACATCTAGCTAAAAAACACAGCCGGAGAATCATTTGAGTGGTGAGATTCAAACCCCTTCCTACCTCCACCCCCCCCACCCCCACTGTGAGGTCAAGGTGAAGCTATGGATGCTATATCAGGAGGTGACAGCTCCTGGTGAAAGTTAGCAGAATCCCAGCAAGAGTTAAGCTCAGTCTACACCCGAGGATGCAGAGGAGTCTAAAAAAGAATTATCCTAAGGTAAGGGACAATGAGGTAAGACCCTAATTTTGGATCTAGGACAATGTGCCAGAGATAGATAGAAAGGGTAATGAAACCAACTTTGTCACAATGATTATCACTCTTATTTCCTTGGGCAGGACCCAGTCTCTATGAAGCCTGCGTGGATCCTCCAGGGTTATTAAGATCCCAAAACAAAGAAGGTAAATGTGCCCAAGACCACGGAAAGCAGAGGTGAAGCAGGAGGCAGCAGCCTGAAGAGCCATCAGTACCTCTGTGGAGGAGAAGATGGGGAGAGGTGGGAGCGGTGAAGCTGGGATTCATCCCATCAGTTCAGAGTAACAATGAATGCTAGAGGTCATATCACCTGCAGGCGGGACCAGATGATCTAGGAACACACAGGCCTAGGCTCAAGGGATAGGAATGCTTGCTTATCATGCAGAGGAACCTGTAGGACAAGTAGTTAATCAGCACTGATGAAAGCTCTTACATACAGAACAAAAATATTTCTCAGATTCCAAGTCTCTGGAGATGGAAAAGACCTCTGGGGAACCAGATGAAGTGGCATCATTAAGTTATTTAGTAACATCTGCTAACATGACCTCATGGGCCTCTAATCAACAGTATCTACTTCCTCAGAAGATCTCTGTCCCCAATTTTGTCCTTAGAAACCCTTGCAAGCAATCTGCGAGTCCCAAACTTTTGAGCATTAGCTCCCCACTCTCCTGGGTGATGCCATACCGGTAAATAGCCTATCCCCCTTCACTGCAAAATCCCAGCATCATTTTGTACCAGCTCACTATGCATCAGTTGGACAAACTCTCATTGATTCAGTTACAGTGGCAGGTCGACTCCAAGGAGACTGGTTCTCACGTCCAGGTAAGTCACCATCTGGGAATATTCTGAACCATTTGGCAGCATCTAAAAAGGATAGAGTTCTCTATAAAGAAGTAGAGTCAGACTGTTTTGTGAATATTATTAAAAATCTCATTTTAGTTCCAGGAGGAGGGAACCTTGGAAACCGAGGATAACTAAAAGCCCTGAATTAGGATGCAAGCAATTTGAGCATTAACCCCAAGTGTGTCATTGTCATGCTGTGCGACTTCTGTTTCCTCACATTTAAAATGGTAATAACATAGAATATTGCTTTTCTCTATATCATAGGATTCCTTCCAGGACCCAATGATACTATGAATGTAAAGTAATTTGGAAGGTACAAATTTCTCATGTAATTGCAAGGCATTTTTTATTATTTACTAAGTAATTACTAGCGGATTCTAGGAATGCAATTTATTAAATACTATTTAAATCCCTAATCTGGAATCTCAAATTTGAGAGAGCTAGAGTGGGTTAGGGCTTTAGGGAAATAGCAGTGAGCACTGCCCACCCCATTATAAAGTCAGCCATTTTCTAGAGGATTCATGGGGTAGGACCAAGGGAGCTCAAATTCCAAGATGGACTTGAAAGAACCTCAGAAGAAGGAATTTGCCCTAAAGCAGTGGTTCTTAACCTTTTTTAGGTCACTGATGCTTTGAGGATCTAAAAAAAGCTATGGCTTCTGCCTTGGAAAAAGGCATATGTACAGAATGGACATAAATTTTCAGGAAGTTCCTGGACCCCCATGGATCCCATATTGCAAATGCCACCCTTAAAGAGAGGGTCACAGATGAGACACACACTATGGCCTCAGGAATGAGTTGTTGCTGGGTAGGAGGCAGTTTTGAAAACAGCTGGAGGCCCACAATAAAACAAAACAGTGTTTCTTTGAAGGCTCAGCCTCTATTCAAAGTACTGCCACTATAGGACCCTTCGATAAAGACTTCGTGGGGTCTAAATAAGGAGTCTGACAGACACGCGCAAAAGCCTCATTCCAGCTAACTGGGTTAGTAGCCACTGGTTCCTTGGACAGTTTCACAGCATAGTGCATCCTCTAGTTTAATCCAAATGGATGTTAATCAACCAAGGGAGCAAAAGATATATGAGGGGGGAAAAACCCCAATATGCAACCCTAAGTACCACACTGCAAATATACGTACTACATCATAGAATATGCAGTGAATTTTTCACATTTTGGTTTTTGGAACCCAGAACAAAGACCACATATCACAAGGGACTTAATAGTAAAAAGAAGTCCCTGGCAACCCAGAGTTAACTGTGGACATCATGGCAGCAATGTAGCTCCCACATAGACAGCAGTGGGGTAGGAAGAGTCATCGATCCTGCAGAAATTCAACAGCAACTTTTCACTGACAAGAAAGAACTGTCCTTGACTCTTGAATAGAATATGACCTCACATTTTGACAAGACATTCTCTATTCACTTCCTAATCCAATCTCTTACAGAATATAATGGAAGTCAAATGGAAACTAGAAATATTTATCATGTATTTTTAATTACTAAAATATGTTTAGAAGGGTGAGGTCATACTATGAATTTGGAATAATGATTGCTCAGGAAACATTTAATGACTTTTTCATAAAATGTCATGATCTATTTTTATTTTTTCAATATTATGGAAGAATAATCTTACATTTCAATCTTTTACACCCAACTTTCAAAGTAGAGACCAACAAACAAGTTGAAATCACTCTAGTCATGATGCAATTAACGTTCTTTCTTTAAATCAACTATATTTATCATTCTACGACCATAAAACTCACTCCCCAAAATTTATCTTCTATCAAATAACAAGGTCTTTATCAAGGACTGCAGTCTACAAAATCAGAAGGACCATCAGAAGTAAAAATATTATATGAACAAACACACTACACTGCATTCTTACATACTTGCCAAAGAAATACAGTCAACTGTAGGGGTGAAAACATTTCACATATTGTCAATGGATTTTGAAACTCCTCCAGGACATGATGCCTTCCACTCTGTGATTTCCTTTGGCAGCTTACTAGTTGGGTTTACATTTCAGAGTTACCTGGAACTCTTAATTTCAATCGTTACTGGTCAAATGATTTAAACACAATAGTTTCTCTCTGAAGGGCCGTGATTTCAAATGCCACTTCTTGCTAGTATACTTTAAATTAAATAATAAATCACATTTAAATATGTAGTAATGCATTTTTACAAAAGTAATGTGTTGGATAATCCAAGAAAATAATTTAGAACAGTAGAACAGTTACATAGCAAGTGCTCAGTGACTGTTAGTTTATGACGACTTTGGTAATGATACTGCCAACAATGAGTTCACAAGCCCCTTCCCTTGAGCATGAGCTGAACTTAGTGATTCAATTCTAATGAAAAGAACATGGCAGAAGTGATGGGTTATCACTTTCAAGGTTAAGGTTATTAAAATATTTCAACTTTCATCTTAGGTTCTTGCACACTCTCTCTTTAGTTCTCCCTTGGGTCTCTTGCCCTGGGGGAAGCCAGCTTTTGGGGTTTTTCTAAGTTCCATGGTGGAACTGCAGAAAGTCCTACGGAAAGGCCCAGATGAGCAAGATTAAAAGCAGATCTTCTGAGGCCTGCCAACAACCACATGAGTGAATTCTAAAGCAGATTCTTCAATCCCGGCTAAGTTTTGAGATGACTACAACCCTGGTCAGCAATTTGCCTGCAACATCATGAGAGATCTTTAAAAAAAAAAAAAAAATTCATCCAGCGAAGCCCAGGTTCCTTTCCCACAGTAGCTGTGAGATAACACTTTATATTGTAAGCCAGTTTGGTTTGCGGATATTATGGTATGCAACAGGATAACCAACACAGACTTAGGAGGCAGGTTCCTGTCATAACAAAAATCTAAAGGTGGGAACAGCTTCAGAACCGTGTGATGGGACCTAAGACGACTACGAGTCAACCCGTAAAGTGCCTTAAACATACTATTCACAGAATTTTGGACTTTGAAGAGATTACTAGGAAGGGCATAAATAAAAATGAGAAAACTTTCTTGCACATTGGAAATTATGTAGTGGCAGAAGGGTTAAGGATACCCACATTTACATATAGTTACATCCACTTGCAGTTGGATGAGAAGTAAAAAATGTGCCACATGAACTGGGTAATTTAGCTGTGGAGATTTCCCAGCAAAGTGTTAAAGATGCTATCTGGTTTCTTCTTGCTGATAATAGTAAACTGGGAGAAGATAATTTGAGGGAAGGACCACTAAATGAAAAGAAGGCAGGACTTGATGGTTTTGAAAATTCTCAGCACCTCTGGACAGCAAACAAAGGTAACATTAAGCAACAGCTTGCATGCAAAGATTAATTCTAGGGAACTGTCAGAAAAAACATGGTCTGAAGATGAGACAGAGGGGCACCTGGGTGGCTCAGTCGATTAAGTGTCTGACTTCAGCTCAGGTCACGATCTCGTGGTTCATGAGTTCAAGCCCCACATCAGACTCTGCGCGGACATCGCAGAACCTGCTTCGGATCCTCTGCCTCCGAGAAATCCTCTCTCTCTCTGCTCCTTCCCTACTCATGCTCTCTCAAAAATAAACAAACATTTAAAAAATAAAAACAAAAATAAAATAAAGATGAGACAGAGGGTGTGGCTTCAGAAATTCTTAAGGTCTTGGAAATGTGGCCTCCTAATGAGCTATTCAGTTGGACCATATGGTCTCCTAAAAGCTTAAGAGTATGACTCAGAGAACCTCTCAGCAAGCCTCCGGAAAGGTAACATTGGTTTTGCCTTGTCTCAGCAGAAGCCCAAGGTAGAGAGGGATTTATCCCCATGAAAATGGGTGGGTGTGGTCTTTGTCTTACAGAGTAAACCCCAACAAGTTTCAAAGGGGAATGACTAAAGATTTGAGAGGATTTCATCTGCAGAAACCCTGCCAGTTTAAAATGAAAGGAACAAAAACTGTACTAACTGAAAAAAGCCATACATCCCCCAAATCCTACTGGCAGGAAGCAGGCTGAGAAAACTCAGCTGCAGGGCTCCTGGGCCAGGGCTCAGGTGAGCGTGCAACCTCAGCGCAGGTCATGACCTTGCGGTTCACGGAGTTTGAGCTTCACATCAGGCTCGCTGCTGTCAGCTCAGAGCCCGCTTCGGATCCTCTGTCCCCCTCTCTCTCAGTCACTCCTCTGCTTGTGCTGGCTCTCAAAAACAAATAAACAAATGTTAAAAACAAAAACAAAGGGGCGCCTGGGTGGCTCAGTCAGTTAGGCCTCCGACTTTGGCTCAGGTCATGATCTCACATTCGTGGGTTCAAGCCCTGCGTCGGGCTCTGTGCTGACAGCTCAGAGCCGGAAGCTGCTTCCAATTCTGTGTCTCCCTTTCTCTCTGCCCCTCCCCTGCTCACTCTCTGCTCTGTCTCTCAAAATAAAATAAAGACATTAAAAAAATGAAAAATAAATAAATAAATAAATAAAACATTTTAAAAAATTAAAAAACAAAAACAAAAACCAAACTTCGGCTGCAAAACACATGCTACCTTTCATAAGAAAGGAAAGACGACTCAGAGCGGGGAGCTAATAGCCCAAGGAGTAGAATGAAAAGCCACAGAGAATTATTCCCAGCTCTGGAAACCTAGTCAAGAAACTTCTACCTAGCTGGAGTTCAGAACTGCTATGAACCAGTGACTCTTCACCTATCATGAATCTTACTCTTTTTTGAACAAGAACATGTAGGTATCTTACGCCTGCATCAGTGTTGTATGTTGGCTGGGTTGAGGTCAGACATCCTGACTCCATAGTTTCACAGATCTACAGATGACGAGGAACTGCATTGGAGGAACTATACCTGAGGAGCCCCGCTCACACCCAGATCAAAGTTAGATGATTCTGGTTGTAGAGCTGATGCTCATCTACATAGTGAAGACCACTTATGTGTCATCTTTTAATGAAAATGATACTTGGTGTCAGTGCAAATTAACATGCTTTATAGCGTCAAACCTTTGAAAAGGATATAAAATCCTTTTAAAAATTAATGTGTGTTAACAGATTGAGAGATTAATATAGATTATAGATTTAATCTCACTAATGTAAAACTTAATAAACTGTTCTATGCTAATGAAGTAAAAAGAACAGCTGCCCAATTTCAATCTGTCTAGAATATTTATTTCATAGCATCATAGCTATTGTTAAGATCATACAAGCAATGTCAAAGCTCTCTCAAATGTTGTTGTTTATAACAAAAGTCCCACTTAAAGAAGGGATTTAAATGACATGTGAAATGGGAAATGAAATGTTCAACTCTCCTAAAATGACTGTATATTTTTCTTAAACTCACCCTCAACAGAAAGGAAATAGTGTCATTCAAATATTCCATAATACCTTATCCTTCAGAATGACAGCCCATCTTTTACTTTTCTATTCACAGTCCATCATATTGTGACATTTTATAATATAAAAAACAGTTAAGGCATTATTTTTTTAAATGTCATATTATTTTAAATAGCAATTTACTTCACATCCCTCCAGGCTATGAGCCTGTTTAGTGAGGTTTATTAGCGAAGGCCAAAAACTGGCATGTCCTCTGGATAAGCACTCACTGGCCAATAAAAACAAAGAACACAAATATGCCATTCAGAAACACATAGCATTGTTTAAAAATAGCAACGCCCATTTCTGGAACTGAGAAAAGTGTGCTGGCCTCCAGAGACAGCAAAGCACAGTAGAGGAATGCCATGTTGTCCCGGAAGTCAGAACAGGACTGGGCTTAGCTTGAGATACAATATAAATGATTCATCTGCTTTAAGACTGTTTTCTTCACTGTAAACTTCAGTGTCTGTGTCAGAGTCAATCAGTTAATGCAGTCCTGAACTACAGACACTCAGGTACTCAAACATGAGTTCTTATTTGATGTATGCAAAACCTGTACAGGAACTATGGGTAATTCCATTCTTTCCCCTAAAATAAACTTCTAGGGAGAAAAAAACCCATACACTACTACCTTGTGAATGAAAAATATGATTTGCATGGCACTAATGGACAGTGACTGTAAAATTTAAATATAATATTACAACAAAACAATTATTAGCTTCTAGCTGTCAAACTGTTGGCTGTCTTAGTCTGCTCTTTGAGAAAAACATATGAGTAAGTCTATCTAGGAGAAATTTTCTAGCATCAAACTGAAAGGTTCTACTGGACTTGTCAAGAAACCACTGACAGCAAATTCAAAAGAGTCTGAGGTCTTTATTATATGATTCAACATTATTTAATGCAGCATCTACATACCACCTGAAATCAAATCCAAATCAACCAGAATTACTTTCTGTAACAACAGCAAATGCCCTACACTCTGGAATGCTGCATCAAACAATTACATCGTGACTTCTGATTCTAAATTTTATCTTGACTCATCATGTGACAACCCACCTAACCTACTTTCTCAAACAATTAATATTGTCATGAGACCCACTAAAATAATATTGAGGGCAATGGAGTACTGTGGAAAGAACATGGTTGGGAAGCTGCCTTAGGGTTCGAAGCTCAGTTTCATTAGACTTGACCTTGACACTCGCAGGTTAATTAACCCCTCTGAGCCTCAGATTCCTCACTTGCATTAAAGTACTAAGGTAACTGTGGAATGAGAAAATGCAGGTAACATGCTTAGCACAGCACCTAAACAGGGTAGATATTCAACAAATGTTATGTATTTTTAAATTTTTTAATTCCTTCAAATAAATTTTCAAAATTCTATCAAAATAAATTCACCTTATTTTTTAAAGATGTTTTGTACGTTTATTTATTTATTTTTTTTTTTTGAAGAAAGAGAGATCAGGAGAGGGGAATAGAGAGAGGGAGAGAGGGAGAGAACCAAACAGGCTCTGCGCTATCAGTGCAGAGCCCAGTGCAGGGCTCAATCTCACAAACCACGAGATCACAACCCAAGCTGAAATCTAGAGTCAGATGATGCTTGGATGACTGAGCCACCCAGGCGTCCCCAAAATAAATTCACTTTAAATAACAGTGGCTCAAAAGAAAAAGATAGTTTGCTACTTTTCTCTTATAGTAAAGTTGTATTACATATAAGTTTTATTTCCAAAGCTACAAAATTCACAAAGCACTGACTAGCAAAATTAGCAAAAAAAAAAAAAAAAAACCCATTCTGTCCTCAATGATAAAATAAAAACACTTATTTGTCAAAATGAAAATCAACAATTCTTAGTTGTTACCATGTAAAGTGTACTCAGGTCTCTTCTTTCCAAAAAAAGAAAAAAAGGTACAGTAGAAAAGACAGAGTGAAAATGTCTTAAGTTAAATGAAAGTTTCAGCCAAGTTGGGCAAATAGCTCTGACAAAAGCAACATTTAGGCCATAACTAATGACGCTATTACCTGCTACATGTAAACAGTAAGCAAAATAAAGAGCAGCCCAATGCTAACCCAGCAACAGTAATCCTGGCCACCTAATAAATGCAGTAGTGTTGTGCTCCAGGATCTGGGCTGGTCATTTCAGATGTATTATTTATAACCTCCACAAGTGCACAAAATAGACATTGTTATCCCCAATTAAACATAATGAAACCGAAGCCCAGAGGCGTTAGGTGCCTGTTCAAGGTCTCTACCTGTGAACACCAGAGTTGTATTCAAATAGTACCCGATGCCAAAACTGACTGCCCTTCACTAGTCCCTCTTTCTTTCTTTTTAGGACATAAACATGTGAGCAGGAATATTCCTCAATGCTTTGAAAAGTCATAAACTGATAGCAGTCCCCTTTTCTCTCTCTCCCTTCTTCTAGTTGCTTTCAAATCCACTGCATGTCAGTTCCCCAACTCCAAGACACTCCTTCCTTACGTCCCTGAAACCTGGCTTGTGCTCCAGCCCTAGAAGTAACTCTCCCTAGAAGAGAATAAAGAAGTCAAGGGAAGGCTTCCAATCTATATGGGGCTTAAACTAAAGGCTCACATATAATGAGAAATTTTTGTATATAGTCAACGAATATGGACATGTTCCAATTTACAGGGATGACTAAGGCAGACACAAAATGTAGAATCATAGGATACAAACTATGCAAATCATATACATATATAACAGAATGTTTAATTGAGACAGATTTTCAAAAGGTATCTAAAAGTTTTCATCTTTTATTCAAGGAATGAATTTTTTTTAATGTTTACTTATTTTGAGAGTGAGCAGGGGATGGGGGGGGAGGGAGAGAGAAAATTCCAAGCAGGCACCTTGATGTCAGCACAGAGCTCAACACTGGGCTCAAACTCATGAACTGTGAGATCATGACCCGAGCCAAAATCAAGAATTGGGTATTTATCTGACTGAGCCACATAGGTGCTCCATCAGGGAATGCATTTTAAGGCAGGATTTTACATACACATAAAAACTACTGACCTTAAAGAGTATTTAATTCTACTCTGTTTTTTAAATGAAAATGTTCATCTAATAATCAGTATCTAGTTGATGTTTATGAGGCCCAATTTTGCACTTAAAATGAGTATACCTAACCACACACAGCCCACACTTCTGGTCTAATTATTGAGTTCTGGGAACCACTCTTACACATAAAGTTCGAACAATCCAAAAGGCAACCTTTATATTCTTAAGCACTCTATGCCAGCTAACATGATTGATTCTCATGATAACCTATTATAAGAATTATTGTTCTGGTTATTTGATATGATAAAAGTGGGTCACAGAGAAGTAACTTATTTAAGATCACACAGCTGGTATAAAAAAAAAAGATAGCAAGACTTGAAACCCAAGTGCTCCAACTCCTCAACCTGCACCCACCAGACTTCATTGTCCATCACCTACAAGCACATTCATAAGCAGACAGAACAGAAAATACCATGAAGGTGTAGACCTACTATCTTCTGAGTGCCTACTATGTGCCAGGCACCAGACACTGGAGATGAAATAATTAAAAAAAAGCCAGCCTGGCACTGAGCTGAAGAAGACTTTTATTCTTTTCTAAGCAGATTCAGGGTAGACTGAAAACAATGAAGTTACCAGTTTCAATGTGATCTGTTCACACTCAGGCTAGCGAGCCATCCTGTGTTAGAACACAACACAAGGAACAACTAACTCAAATAACAATATGAGCCTTGGAAGCACCACTTATTATTTTTTTTTTTAAAGTTTATTTACTTTCTGAGAGACAGAGCACAAGCGGGGGAGGGGGAGGGGAGGAAAGAATGAGGGAGACACAGAATCCACAGCAGGCTCCAGGCTCTGAGCCGTCAGCACAGAGCCCAACATGGGGTTCAAACCCATGAGCCATGAGATAATGACCTGAGCAGAAGTCAAACACCCAACTGACTGAGCCACATAGGCACCCCGACTTATTTTATTTTAAATAGTTGTGATACACTTATCTGTAGCAGGAGAACAAAAAACATGATATAAACCTTTGCATGATGGTTTCCCACCATCATTAGGAAGACCAAAAGCACTGCAATCATGTAACACGGTGTTTGGGGAATAAGGGGCTATTTGGCCCTACTTTTTAAAAATTTAAATAGTTCTACGTCTATCCCAGATCCTATTACACAAGGTTATTGCCTACCACTAGGAGTTCTACCTTCTTATCTGATATGATACAGAAGGGAGTTAATCAGTAACCCTACTTTAATTTTTTAAGTTTAAATTGTCAGTGAAGGTCCCTTCTCCAGAGGAAAGTACTTGGATTTATGTCCTTTTACCAGTTTTCCCTGATGTCTAGTCAGGTACAGTCAAAGGAGGTAGCTAATTATGAAAACAAATTTTGCCAATTTCAACACTTGTACCCATGGCAAACCTGTGGCAAACAGGGACCATGATGATAACAACAGATCGTCTTTAATGAGCAGGTACCTACTATGTGCCAAGTATGTCCTAGGAGCTAAACAGGATTCACTGTTTTATCCTCACATTACCCCTATGAAGTAGGTCATTCTAATCTCCACTGTAGAAGAAAAATGAGGGCCAAGTTCACACCAAAAGTTGCAGGGCTACAATTTGAATCACATGCTCTGGGTAAAAGCAACAACAATAAAATCCTCAGATGTCTTTATGGCCAAGAAAGTAAAGTAATATGTGAAGCTACTCAGTTTAACGGTTATAGGGCTGTGGGGGCACCTGGGTGGCTCGGCTGGTTAGGCGTCTAACTTTGGCTCAGGTCATGATCTCATGGCGTGTCCGCACTGGGTTCTGCACTGTTAAGTGTAGAGCCTGCTCAGGATTCTCTCTCTCTCCCTCCCTCTCTGTCTCTCCCCCATTCGTGGATACAGGCACTCATGTACTCTCTCTCTCTCCCTCTCTCTCTCTCTGAAAAACAGATAAACTTAAAGGAAAAAAAAGATAACAGGGCTGTGTTCTCAATCATGGCTACATACTGTAATCACCAGGGTAGAATGACGTATGGGTTTCACCCCCACAGACTGTGGTTTAGTTGGTCTGGGAGCTGCCCATGGCATTCTAATGGACAGTCAGAGCTCAGAACTACTGTGTATGGACACGGAGTCTGATGCATGGCCCACCTGAAAGCAGTTTTGTTTTTTTTTTAAATATAAGAGGTTAAGTAAACATTGTGCTGGTCAAAGGTTGTTAAGTACTGCCTCTGCCACCAATATGTAACCCCTGCCCCACAGCTCAGGGTAACTGATGTGTGGCCTAAGTGGGAGATAGAGAAGTAAATAGATGTACAGGTTGGCAGAAACAGACATTTGTTTTTCCTGGAAAGGAGGTAGCTTAGTCTTGGAACCTTCCCCAGGTCACCCCTCACCATCTCCTATTTAAGGAATCAGTGTTCTTGGAGTCAGACATAACCTACTTCCAAGATAATTTCTGGAGTGCAACCCATTCTTAAACTGAAGAGGATTTAAATATGCTGACCTAACAAATGTATACCTTCAGATTACAGAGCCAAACTACTTAAACATTTCAAGGGTCACATTTTTTTTTTTTTAAAGAAGGCCACTCATAATTAACTCTGATCTTAATCCAAGCCAGGTCAAGAGATCTCACTTCACTAAACAAGTCCTGAGAATGGAGAGCCTAGTGTCCTCGAAACAAATGTGTGCAGGTGGCACAACAGAGCGCTGCCGAGTGAAATGTCATCTGTCATTGGAGGAGGGAAGCAAAAGATGCCTAACATCAGAAACCTTCATTAAATGGCCTGCAGATGTGAAATCCAAAATAAATGCTATAGGGGTCAATCATGTGGCCTGCTTGGGAAAGAATTCTTCAGGTGCGATCATACTGTAATTGCGCCAGCACCACAATTCGAGAGGAGATGGCAAAAGAGTACATTAAGAAATAGACTTTAAAGCCACTCCAACTAGCTACATTTTTTCATCTTCTCCTGCAAAACAAATGTTGCATATTTGAATGGCCTTGTATTATTACCACTCACCACCACTCTCCACAACTTTTCATCAAAAGGCAGCCAATAAAAGGAGAAATGAAATGGAGATTGATTTTCAAAATGAAATACTGCAAATACAGGCCATGACTCAGAAATCAGGGCCTCTGTCAATCAGTTCTGGCATTGGCTGCTGAGGCCAAGGCTGGCCTTGGGCGAAATATTTTGTTATTTTGTTTTATTTTGTTTGTCTCAAAAAGCAGAGACAGAAAAGTGAAGGCTGACAGGACAGACAAAAATGCATTGGATTAATTTTCTCACCACTGTTCAGAATAAGTTTGTTTGATGACTGAATAAATCTATACTGAGTCCCTGAGGAGTGTCAGGCACTGTGCAGTGCTAAGGAGGTACTGGCTAACTTGACAGTGTATGTCCACATGGGTCTCTGAAACCAAGAGACCAAGGCGACAACCTCATACAATCCACCATACACGCCCCTTGCAGCCACATGTGTGAAAATCCAGTCCTGCCCTGGTACTATTAGATCACAAATTCTCCCCTTTGTCTAACTGCACTGAACTTCACAGGGAAGCCACTGATGTCTCCTAAGTAAATAAGTACATCCATAAAGATCCAGAATTTATACACCAACAAGAAGTCATGGGTAAATACCAACATGTTTAAAGAAAAAATTTCTTAGCCCAAGTCTGTAACAAAACAGGTTTTCCTTCTGAGCCAAACCCAGCTCACATATTTTCACTGCCTGTGGCGATGCAGCTTCAGTATGCTAAAAATACTTCCTTTTCTTCTAAGTTGGGAAGAGAAAATAAAACCAAGCAATCAGCTGCATGTCCTTTTCTCTCACTTTAATTTTTTTTTTTACTAGAAAACACTCAAAATAGCTGAAGCAACGAAAAGGCATCTGTTTTATATTGATATACACATACACTGACAGAAACATCCACCCGGCTTTTATCTTCCCAGTAATATGAAATAAGCTATATTTGCATTATCAGCAAAGACTATCAACATTTCGCTGCTCACAGCTTTCTATTAATATTTTTTGCTTGGGGGAGAGGACTACGTATTGAAAACTACACACAAGTACAAGTAAAAGCTTTCAGAAAGTATATATAGGATGATTATGCTCTAGGGCCACATCGCACTTACTTTGCTATCATGCACCATTTATGTTTCTGAAATTCACATTAAAAGATATTCTAAAATAGAAGGATCGGAACTTTAAATCTTTCCCTCAGTCTTGCTCCAGTTGTGTTTACTGTATCCGAGAAAATGAAAAATTGCATTTCTCCCCTTGGACTTCTCAAGACTAATCGTAAAATACCGACACCCTCCCAACACACACACGCCTACCTACCTCTGTGTTAAACTAAAAGTTACTCAGGAAGAGAAACTTTTTCCCTCCCAAACATACCTGCGAGATGGTGAACAGTAGTAGTGTGGAATTTGCCAGTACCTCCAACATCTCTAAAGCCACCCTATTAAATTAATCGAAACTACCAGGTCTAGGCTGCATCCGACTGAGCCTTCAGTTTGGGCTGCTAGGTCATGGCTAAATTTCCCTTGAAAAAACAGCGTAGTGTGAGAAATCACTGCCACACTCTTATTTCTTACACTACCGACAAGGGCCACTGCAAAGCAAACACCCAGAAAGCAGGACCGTGCCTCTCCGGGATGGGCTGGCAGAAACGGAAGGACGGCTACTCGGTCGGTGTGCCCAGACGAACAGCTGGGCCGTTGACAAGGGCTGGGGTAAAGCGTTCAGTGTGCGCTGCCCATCCAACGCCCAGCGGGACCAGCCTCTGTGCGACCGATTTCAAACGTAACCGCCGGAGGAGCGAAGCGGGAGGATGCGGATGTCATCTCCCTTGACACTTTGGGGACCCGGCGGCCCTGCAAGACTCATCTCTGATGTCCGTGACGGTCTGAGGTGGCACCCGCAGTGCCAACGTTTCACCAAAGCCACTTTTCCAGCCAGGGCGGGAGACGCCAGGCGAAGTTAGCCGCCGGCCGCGCGCGTCCCGTTAACCGTACCTTGTAACTGGGCAGAAAGGGACTCCTGGTGCTGCTGGTACTTGAGCGCCACCGCCTCGGCTTTCCGCAGCTGCGTCTGCAGCTCGTAGTAGAGCATCGCGCCGTAGAGAAAGCCGAACACCACGGTCAGCAGCAGCAGCGTCTGGAAAATCCGCTTTTGCTTTCGGGAGCACATCCCGTTTCCCATAGTCCCGCCTGGACCCCGCGCCGCGGCCGCCCCCGCCGCCGCCGCCGTCCCTTCCTCCCCTCCGCCGGAGCGAGCGCCTCAGCCGCGGCCGCCGCAGGAGGTGGCCGGACGCAGCATGGGGAGGAGACACGAGACACAAAAGCGGGGCCCGAGGGGAAGTGGCGCCCGCTCAGCCCCCGCGCGCCGCGGGGCGCGCAGCCATCGACGCCGCCTGGGCAGCGGCCGCCAAACTTTTGCGAGTCTGGTTCTCCGCGAGTCCCCGGGCCCGGCCAGGGGCCCTCCGCATACTTCCCCGCGGACTGTGCCCGCGCCGGTCCCCAGACGCCGCCTGCCTTTTTCCTCCTCCCCACTTTTTGGCTCGGCTAACCCGGCGGCGCTCGGAGTCCCGCCCCGGCCGCTCCCCGCCCCCTCGCGGCGGCTCCCGCTGCGCGACTTTGTTGCCACCAAAAGGAGGGGGTGCGCACCCAACAAAAGGACCCGACTCCTGGCGGCGCCACCGCGCGCGGCCCGCCGGAGTAGGTGGAAGGGCGGGGGCCGCCAGGCCCCGCTGGGTTTGGGGGGGACGGCGGGCCGGTGTCACTGACTGGGCTGCCGAACCTCGGCCGCCGCCGCCTCCCACCCAACTTACGTGTCACCCACGGCCCCGCTATTCTGGCCAACGGGATTCCGGGAGGAAGTCCCACTCGGGCTCCCCGCTCATTGGGCCCGTCCGAGCCTCCGCTCCCTCCCTTCGGGGAGGCAGTGCGGGGCTCGATTGGACGCCCGCTTTGTCCGTCCGACCCCGGGGCCGCGCCTCCCCTCCCACCCCGGGGGCCGGCGGGGGGCTCCGTGGGCCGAGCGGCCGCCGGGCGCCGGGGTGCGCCCACGTGGAGTGCGGGTGAATGGGAGAGGCCGCGGAGCCAGGGGCGGGGAGGTGGGGTGTGCGGGCGACGTGTCCCGGCTTGCGGCTGGGCGAGGTACGGTACGGGCGCACGTGTGTGAGTGCAGTGAGTGTGTGTGTGAACGCACGTGGGGCGAGGAGTACGGTGTCTAGAAGAGGGAGAGCGGGTGAAAGCAACTGCTCACACTCTACCGAACACCCTTTCTTTCTCTAGCGGGTGGGCAGATGCGGCAGCCACACCGGATAGTTGGCTACACCGTCAGCATAATCTTCGCAGCCGACTTGGAGAACCCTTGCCAATGGACTCTGGCCCCGTCCCGCGAGCTCGCGTGAATGCGTGTGTGCGCACTGATGGCAAGACACGAGCTGGGAGACTCGAGTACGCTAGCACGCTACTTACTGCTCAACTGTCCGTGTGGGTTGGGAAAATCAGCTTGCCTTTGGCAGAGGGGAAAGAAATGATCTCATATTTTTCCCCAGCCTCCAAACAGAATAATTTAAAAATACATCTCAGAGGCTGAAATAAGTATGCATACATCTTGTCGTATGTATTTGCTTGATCTGTGGCATAAATACATCAGTTACATTGGTAAATTACATTTTAAAGGCCAACAAAGGTTCCCTATGTAAAACAGAGTAAAACAAACTTAATAACCACAAACCTCTTCAAAGAAAATCTAATTCAAAGAAAGCATTACTTTTGTTCTTTTTATGTACTTGAGGAGGAAAAATTGAGGTTATGCCTTGATAATTTTGTTTCTGCTCTTGACCCGACTTCTAAGAAAGTAAATTATTTCTCAAATGCCTTGGTAGTGTCATGAAATTTACTTTATACTGAATGATTTTTATGATCTTCTAACCAGATTTTAGTTATCACTATCAATAATAGACCATGAGTGCTCAAAATGAAGGTAGATATGCTTAGCCAAATTAAACATAAAGACAGTCCCTGGTGCAGAACATTTTTAGGTAGAGATTAGAGAATGACGAAACCATAAAAAAAAATTTCAATTACAACCTAGTTAGCCTATGACGTATATACTACCATGAAAACGAAGTTTGCCTGGCCTGTGCTTTTCCCTGATAAATAATAACTTACAATAGAACAGTAAGTATATTGTTCAAAAATATTTTCATTTATTATCTCACTTTTCACACCCAGAGTAAGTGTTAGCCTCACATTTCGGTAAAGAAACTAAAGTTTATTAAAGTGACTGATAGCTGTCAGAAAGGTAAATATCATTTGATTTCACTCATGTGGGATTTAAGAAACAAAATAGATGAACAGAGGGGAAGGGAAGGAAAAATAAGATAAAAACAGAGAAGGACGCAAACCATAGGAGACTCTTAAATACAGAGAGCAAACCGAGGGTTGCTGGAGGGGTTGTGAGTGGGGGGAGGCCTAAATGGGTGACAGGCGTTTGTTGGGATGAGCACTGGGTGTTTATGTAAGTGATGAATCACTGAGTTCTACTCCTGAAGCCAGTACTCACTGTATGTTAACTAATTTGGACTTAAAATTAAAAAATAAAGTGACTAATGGCTGCAGGACCTAGGACATGCAGAAAGTTAGGAGTTCAGCAGGATTACATCCAGGTTAGAATCCTACTCTTTTTATCATTTTCTCTTGTAGAAGTCAATCTCATTCTTTTTTTTTTTTAATGTTTATTTATTTATTTATTTTGAGAGAAATCGCACAAAATGGGGAGAGGAGCAGAAGGAAAGAATCCCAAGCAGGTGCCGCACTGTCAGCACAGAGCCTGAAGAGAGGCTGAATCCCAGCAACTAGTGGATCATGACCTGACCATCCTGACCAGAAGTCAAAACAGTCCCGCGCTTAACAGCCTGAGCCACCCAGGTGCCCCGGTTCTCATGCTCTTTAAACAAGTGATAGTAACAAATTGTATCTGGTCAGTTAAAATGGCAACCTAGTTTAAAAAGAAAACTATTTAAGGAAGTTTTAGAATTTTGTTCTGTCCTATAAATATACCCTTACTTGTTATTTAATCTACCACTGTTTAAATTTCTTTCCGTTTTACTCGTAGAAACTGAGACTGGATAATTCCTGCAACCTTGTTAAAATTCCTTAAAACTGAAAAGTTCTTAACATTGTCAGTGTGTAATTTGCTAAATAAACTCTTCCTCCAAAAAACCTACTAAAACTGCTCTGGGGGAAATGACATTTTATAGCAATAATCCTGGCCCATACTTGAAGAGAAAAATTATCCTAAGAAAGAAAGAGAGAGAGAGAGAGAAAGAAATTGTACAGAGGATCGGAAAGTTATTATTCCTTATATTACACAGTATGCAGTATTTAGTTGTATTTCAGAATCTTTGGGAAATTGTTTTGCTTCTGGAATACATGATTACTCATTTTAAACCTCGGATTCCTTTGCATCTGATTCAGACTCCAAAGGTATTCTTTGCCTAAAGCTGCTGATAGACTCTACAGAAAATGATAAATGTGGGCCATAAAACACAACTCAATATTTTAGTCATAAAATTTGAAAGAGAACAAAAATTATTACCTGAATTTATCCATTATTTCAAATTCAGAAAGGGTATGTGGAAGTACATAAAATCACTAATGGCAGTGTCTTTATAAAATTACTTTTCCAAGGTGAAGTATGCTGCCAGTTTCTTAAAAATATCAGAATAAAGCTTTGGAGAGGCCAACATTGGGGAAGCTATCCAGGGCCTATAAATTGAATTTACATAACATTGCCTTTGGGTAGAACTTGTAATAGATGCGCTTTTCCTACTGGTCTTGTGAGGTCTATTGTTCTATTTTATTTTTGTTTATCATTTTTAAAACAGTATTATATAATTACATTCCAATATGCCATATATTTACCAACATTCGTAATTTATAAACTATATATATCCTGAGGTATTTTACCAATTTAATATTTTATTTCTAAGGCCGGAAGTAATTAACTTAAAAGGAGACAAAGGCTAAGGTAACATCTGAGATCTTAGCAGTCTTTCCAGTTTTACTAAATTTGTCATAAATCTTTTTATTTTCAAAATAGGGGAAAGCAAGAAAAATTCAGTTGAGGGATACATCCGGAGTATAATTTGTAAATTTATATGATCAGTCCTAGAGTACGTAGCTTCCATTGTCTGTGAGAGTTTTTGGTTAGATCTCTTTACTACAAATTGAATTCAGTAGTTTTCTTTTTGATTGGCAAGAGGCATCAACACCTAACACAAGGTGATGGATGTTAAATAAATTATTTAACTATGTGTAGTGACAGATGTTAACTAGAATTATTCTGGTGATCATTTTGCAATAAATATTTATATTGAATCATTATTTCATACACCTGAGACTAATGTAGTGTTAATGTCAATTATATTTCAATAAAAAATTTTTAAATGGCGTTTCACTATTAATAAATCACAGCTGTAACCTTTTCATGTAAATATTTCTAAAATCAACTATCCTTTATCATCTATAGGAAACTACACTCTTCCTTTTCGCCACTTCACCATTTGCTAACACCTAATTAAGACCCAGCCTTTCCTACACTTTGTTTTGAGGGATAAAGGAAGCTACATTCAAGCTATTCTGTTGTTTTGAAGATTCTGTAAGAGATGTTTTGAAACTCCTGTTCCACAAAATTGTGCTAATGACCTGTTGGTAATTGTTAGCAGATTAAGAAAGTATGAAATAAGCCTGTAGCTAAAAACATAATAAAACAACTGAACCCTAATCAATGTGTCTTGGTGCCTTGTTGTGGTCTGTCTCTAAGCTGCCACCTTGGTAGCTTTCAACTATTTAAGGAGTTAGAGGAGAGAGAAGGGGAATGTAGATGATCAGCCCTTGTTCATAAAATTATTTTCAAAAAAAGAAACCTTACTTGTAGCACCACTAATAAATACCTTTTTGAAAATGAGGTGCTTTGATAATGAAAATGATTTAGGAGGCCTCCTTGCCACAAAGTGTGTAGCTAGACTAAAGAAACAAGAACAATCATTTCAAAGGGCTTTAACACCCTCCTAAAGCAGGACAATCTAGCATACCATAAACTCTTCAAATTTTAAGGTGGCACAAGAAATTATTTTGTATTTGTTGCTTAGTGTTTATTAGAGTTAGCATATTACTTTTAGAAAATAGTTTCATTTCATAGAATGTTAGAATAAATGGAAAAGGACCATATGTGAGAATCAAGTGATGCAAACCTCCTTTCATTGTCTCCTGTAAGAAGTTTTCACTAGCTCTTTGTCTTTAGTAACCCAGATACTTCAGACAAACTGACTCAGGGAAGGTCCCTGGCCAATGAAGCATGACATTTTAAATGTTCCGCCCCCCAAAATATGTAGTTTATTGGATTCCTTTGTATAAAAGACATACTTGAAATGAAATTGCTTTTACAATACCAAAGACGTAATCATCCATTTCCTATATAAAAGGTAGCGACTTTTTTGCATGGACCTCAAGTATACTGTAGTATAGAGGTGGAATTTAAGGAAAGGTATTATGCAGGCTGTGTTGTAGCTTATGGGCAAGTAATAAATTGTATCATGTATCTTGAATGTATCATAGATAAGCTGCTATGTAACGATTGCCACTTCAGATAGCTGTGAAATTAGGTGATTAACTAGTTGTTACTTAACCTTCTAATTTCTGTATAAGTCTAATTACATGAAACAGAAGTTGGTGTTTTGATTTTTTACTTTGCTTTTCTGTTTGGAGTGTCATTGTAACTACTGTAGTGTAAATGATGGAAAATAATTGCATATGTTAAAAAAATAAACAGAAAAAAAAGACATACTTGGTTTATCCATGACATCTTACAGAATCAGTATTAAAATGTTAATGTTATATGATAGGTATGTGTTTCTTAATTGTCATGGGACATGGTTGATCAAATATGTTTATGATGTATTCAATGCTAAGTCCTGGGTCAGAAATTTGACATTCAATTTCAGAACTATTCTGAAGGGAAATCATAATCTACTCCATAAATACTTTTTATGCTCTAGTTTCAGGAATATTTTGAGTCAAAACAAAGGGACTATCAATGGCTTTACTTAGAAATAAAGTAGAACAAACTTTCAAAAAAGAAAAAGATGATGAGTTGAGTTACCTCAGCCTTAAGTTCAGCTCAATTTAGAATTGTGAAATAAAAACACATGTCTTTTCTCATTCTGCTCTTTCTCATTCTCTGGTGCAACTCTTCAAATCCTGGCATCCAACATCCTACTAATACCTTTCTGTTTCCCAGGATCCTTGTCTATGATGGTGCTGTTCACTCCCTACCCCCCACCCACCTGCATATACATTGTCCTTCCCTTCTTGAAGACAAAGGACAATAATCTAAAATGCCTATTACTGTCTGTCAAGTAACCACTTAATCAAAGGGAAGCAAATTGGGTATATTAATTAATAGGAAGATATTAAAGGATGAATTATTAACTTACTATTCCTCTCAAGAATTTTGTGAGAAAATATGTTAAACCAAAGGACTGAACTCTAATGACATAATCCTAGGCAGGCTGGTGAACCGATGAGTCATAACTACAGTTAGAAGAAGAGTTTCTTTTCCCTACTTATTTCTTGATTCTCCTGCCCAATTGTAAAGGGGCTTGGGAACATTCAGAAGGTGACTCACGATGCCTTCTGCCAGGATACAAATCCCGTTTAGGTTACAAAATACCTTTGAGGTCAACAGTAAGTCAGTAAGGGTTAGGACCTTAATTCTCTCATCTGTAAAATGCAAGGGATAATCATATCTGTCCTGCCTAGTTTCAGAGAGAATGAGCCCACAGTATTGAAAACAGAAGAAAAACTTTGGATTTCATTTAGATAAAAGTAAATGTTATAGTGATACTTGTCATCGTTGACCTAAATTTCTTTGTACATTTCTGGAAAACTACAGTTGATTTTTAAAAATTAACATCAGGGGCGCCTGGGTGGCTCAGTCGGTTAAGTGTCTGGCTTCGGCTCAGGTCATGATCTCACGGTTTGTGGGTTCGAGCCCTGCGTCGGGCTCTGTGCTGATAGCTAGCTCAGAGCCTGTAGCCTATTTCAGATTCTGTGTCTCCCTCTCTCTCTGACCCTCCCCTGCTCGCGCTGTCTCTCTCTGTCTCTCAAAAATCAATAAAAGCATTTAAATAAATAAATAAATAAAATAAAAATTAACATCAGCTACCCACTTTAAAATGGATAATTTTCTAATCATAATTATTAATTGAGTTTCTTTCCTTTAATAGTTAAAAGGAAAATTATGACCTTAAAACATGGGAATTTTCTTGGACAATTATTCAAGCCAGATTCTCATTCTTTTGTTATAATTCATGGACT
Source organism: Suricata suricatta (assembly GCF_006229205.1). NCBI lineage: Eukaryota > Metazoa > Chordata > Mammalia > Carnivora > Herpestidae > Suricata > Suricata suricatta. The sequence continues at coordinate 96,421,435 of NC_043704.1, read as the reverse complement.
AATTTTTTTTTTTTAGGTAATTATAGTGCACAAGGCACAATGCAGGGAGGGAAGTGAAAGGTGGAGACTGGACTTTTTTGTGAAGGGCTTGCAGATTTTGTAATTGTTTGTTTGTTTGTTTTCCCAGGAGGGGCAGAGAGAGAGAGAGAGAGAGAGAGAGAGAGAGAGAGAGAGAGAGGAGAGAGAGAGAGAGAGAGAGCACGAGAAAGAGGGAAAGGCGGGGCTCATATTTACCCAAACTAGGTCCCAGACTCACAGGATGGTATTTGTTTATTTTAAGGTAAATTAGGGGCACCTGGGCATCTCAATCAGTTAAGCATTTGGCTCTTTTTTTCTTCTTTAGTGTTTATTGATTTATTTTAAGAGAGAAAGACCCAGCATAGTAGGGGCAGAAAGAGAGAGAGAAAGAGAGAGAGAGAGAGAGAGAGAGAGAGAGAGAGAGAGAGAGAGAGAATCCCAAGCAGGCTCCTTGCTGTCAGTGCAGAGCCCAATCAGTGCAGGGGCTTGAACTCACAATCTGTGAGATCACGACCTAAGCTAAAATCAAGAGTCAGACACTTAACCAACTGAGCCACTCAGGTGTCCCAAGTGTCTGACTCTTGATTTCAGCTCAAATCATGCTCTCGTGGTTCCTGGGATGGAGTCCTTGCGTGGGGCTCTGCACTGAAATTTCTAGAGAAGGAGGCCTGTCACACCAGGCAATGGGGATAGGTTAGTAAACAGAGTTAGTTCAAGCTGGGAAAAAGCAAAGTGTTGCATAGACACCTTAAAACATATAAATGTTACTTTGCTTTCATCGTCTTTTGCTTTACATGGGTGTCTGAGTCTCATAAGCTATAGAGCATTATTCAGATTCCAGTTTCAGCTGTGTTGTGTGGACCTTAAAGATACTTTCAGGGTAGGGTCATTCCATGTAAATATTCCTGGATTGGAAGGAGTTTTTTCTTGGTTTTGTTTTTCACCTACTTTGACTGCAATTCTTCTTTAAGGTACCAGCCATTATGGAGCTTTTCCAAATCACTCAGCTTAATTTTTATAAAAAACAACTCTTTTTTTTACTATACATTTTATTAGTTTACATAATAGTTGACTATATTATATAATTAAAATAGCAAGTGCAATGACAGAAACAGCTTGTAGAGCAAACCGCTAGTCTCTATGAGGCATTCAATTCAGTAGGCAGACACAGGCCATGTAGAGACTGGTTGAAGTGACAGGAGTCTTCAGCCCTGAAACATGCAGGGGAAAGACTGACTGACAGAAGGGAAAGCCTCCCCTCATCCAGGGATTTAGTTAAGTAGAGTTAAGGGCTTCTACCATTCATTGAAATGACTAATGAGGTAAAAGGAGGGATTGGTAATCAAGAAAACATACATGAGATGGGGTGCCTGGGTGGCTCAGTCCGTTGAATATCTGACTTGGGCTCAGGTGCTGACAGCTCAGAGCCTGGAGCCTGCTTTGGATTATGTGTCTCCTCTCTCTGCCTCTTCCCTGCTTGCACTCTGTCTCCCTCTCTCAATAATAAATAAACATTAAAGAAAAGAAAAAAGAAAAGAAGAGAAAAGCAAACGTATATGAGGGAAGTAACATGGAAGCCAAAGTTATTGAGAACATTAAGTGTTGTTGATAGAGCTACAGAAAGGAAGTTGAGATAAAACCTACAAGGTCATAGACTCGGAACTGATTCGGGGTGAAGTAGAAGATTACAGCAGGTTGGGGAATAAATGGGTGACAGATAAGTAAGAAGAGGAGTCGTAGGGTGAACTCTACTTTTGATAGTTTGGCTGCAAAGAAAGATTGGATGGAGCTTGAGGAAATCATGAGATTGAAAGAAAGTTTGCTGTGAGGGCTTTAGTTGTTGGATTAGCATACACAAGAATTCCTGGAAAGGAGCTGGTACAGCGGGATAGATTAAAGATTTGAAGGGCTACATTAAATACATTGGAATGAATGGAACGTTATTTCTTAAGGCAATGCCCTATTACAGTTCATTTTCCATTTTAGAGGCTCAATAAATTACGGAATGAATGGTTTTAAGAGTTACTAAAAGGAAAAAAATTGAAAAGATTGCCTGACTAATTGAAAAAGAAATTTGTTTGAGGGCCTACGGTGGTGTGTGCTTATATTAATTCACTTTGATTAAATGTGCACACTCCCCAAAATGGGCATGTTTGTACGATAATATTCCAAATAAAGAATCTATACAACAGTATCTATTTATTGAAGAAGAAAAACAAACTCTGCTTTGAAAAGAGGTCCATTTAAAATCTTTTTTGTATAACTGTTAGATATGTTTACTATGTAGTTTATGACATAAGTATTTCATAATAATTAAATGTAAAAGAATATCAAGTTATATAGCTAATATTAGTGCAATCATGTTAAAATACTTACAGAAAAAATAATTTGTCATATATTGCTGCTTTAAGTCCTTAGACAAAAAGGGGGAAAGGTGGATATTTTCAATAACTGATGAAAATCAATTCTCTTCAGAATAATAATGCTTTCCACCCGTTCCAACAATTTAATATTGTTGAACATATCTCTGATTATAAGATCTGTTTTTCTATAAGGAATGAAAAAGCAGGGCAAAATACCCAGCCCTGGGCGGCCATTTCACACATGTCCTCCCTCTCTCTCAGTAATGAATTAAATGAATTGTCTCACCAAGTGACTTTGAGACAGGGAAACTAAGAGACCCCCTGGAAAACTGTTTTTGCTCCTTTTCCTGCTTCTGTTTTGCGAGGACCTAAACTTTTACCTTACATGTGACTTATAACAGATAGTGTCTGTTCTCTATGCAAAGGTCAAGGATTTAATGATTTTTTTGGAGTCTTCTAACATAATAGATAACATCTAAGGAATGACTAGGTAGGTTGTTAAGAATGTTTCCCAAGATTACTAACTCATCAAGACCCTTGGTTCCAGGGCATAAGTGACTTCCGGAGAGCACCTAAACACTGGTCTTTGTTCCTGCATGCTTAGGAGGATACTGTGCAATGGACCACATCCTCAATAAAACCCCCAAACCCCAAACAAAAGCAAGACTCAGTCTTCTTTCCTTCCTGAAGCTCCAGATGCTCTGTCAGTATCTACACTCTGTGTGTCTTTACTAAACTCTGCTCTCACTTCCTCTCAGCTCACACTGGATTTCTATACTGTGCAAAACCAAGGACCCTCTTGGCTGGTTCTGTGGATGCCCTCTGGGTTTCAGGACCCGCTCTGGGTCCGCAAACCCAGCTAGCATATTCAGTGTCCCTCTCAACATTTGCCTTTACCAACAATGTCTGGCACCATGCTCAGTACCTAGTAAACACTGAATACATTTTTGAGTGAGTGAATAAACTTAGCATACAATGGAATCTATTGTTTTGCCAAAGATCAAAATAAATAACGGGAATTTACAAGTTAAAGAGAAAGATAGAAGAGGAAGAAAAAAATTCTGAGGGGAAATGTAAATAAAATTTATCTGATTTTAAGTGTACTGTAACTTTCAGGGCACCTGGGTGGCTCACTTGGTTGGGTGTCTGACTTCAGCTCAGGTCATAATCTCACAGTTCATAAGTTCAAGCCCTGCATCAGGCTCTATGCTGACAGCTCAGAGCCTGGAGCCTGCTTTAGATTTTGTGCCTCCCCTTCTCTTTGCCCCTCTCCCTTTCGCACTCTATCTATCTGCCTCTCTCAAAAATAAATAAACGTTAAAAAAATTTTTTTAATGTATTGCAAGTTTTAAGTAGGAAAGCCTTAGAATAAATCAGAAATGAAAAGAAATAAATACACTGGATTACTTGAAGTTCAAAATTGTCATAGTTCAAATAATAATTTAAAAGCAAACACATACAGAGAATATTTGCATAGATTAAACTAGTTGCATGAATTACATAGAATTTAACAACTTTATATGATTGTATGCATATTGTTAAGAACACAAAGAAAAAATTGCAAAGTTCATAAAGAGATAAGAGCTCATAAGCAGTTCATAAACAGTTCATAAAAAGGTAGGCAACCAGTAAATATGTGAGAAATTATTCAATATCAGTGATCAAAGAAATGAAAACAATACTAATAATCTCATAACTAATAAAAATAACAAGTTTTTAAAAATGTTTACATTAAGATTGACTTCATTGGATCAAAAATATTTTAAACAAAGAAATGCTGCAGAGGAAACTGTGAATTGATACACATTTTTCTGGAAGGCAAATTCATAATTCAGATCAGGCACCAGAAAATGTTCATATCTTTTGATTCAATAATTTCTCTTCTAGGAATCTATTCATAGGAAGTAGTCTAGATCTCAAGAAGACATTTTTTGTATGCAAAGATAATTATCATAAAATTAGAAATTATGAAAAAGAGTAGAAACAACCTACCTAAATGCTGAACTACTGAAAATAGTTAAGTAAATTACAGTATAATGATATATAAAGAATAGCATATTACAATATAATGATTTATAAGAAATACATGTTTAGTCATTCAGATGACCAAAATTTAGTTTTTAGATCTATATAGTCTCCATCCTCAGCTCCTGAAAATACTTCAGAGACACAAAGGTGAAATGGGTTTCCTGTTATGAATGAAAGTAAATTTTGGACCCCACCCTGGGCTAGAGGCTGATTGCCAGGAGGACCAAACATGTGATTGAAAGATTGAAACTCTCAGGCCCATGGTGCCTGGGTTACTCAGTCGATTAAGTGTCTGCCTTTGGCTTGGATCATAATCTCATAGTTGGTGAGTTCATGCCCCTCATTGGGCTCTCTGCTGTCAACACAGAGCCTGCTTCAGATTCCCTGTGCCCCTCTCCCTACCCCTGCCCCATTCACATACAGACACACACACTCTCTTAAATATATATATTTAACTCTCAGTCCCATCCCCCAACCTCAGGGGGAAGGGCTAGATGTTGAATCAGCCAATGGGCAATGACTCAGGCAATTATAACTATGTAATGAAGCCTCCAGAAAAACCTAGGAAGACAATTTTTTAGTCCTCTATATCACAGATCTTCCTGTTTGGTGAACACGTAGAACTTTGGGGAGCATGGCATGCCTGGAGAGGGCATGGAAGCTCCCCACCCTGTCCTCATGGCTTGCTGTTTTCATCTAGTTGTTGATTTGCATCCTTTATCATATCCTTTATTAAACTGGTAAATGTAAGTGTTTCCCTGAGTTCTGTCAGCCACTCTAGCAAATTAATCAAATTTGGGGAGGAGGGTGTTGGAGCCTCTGATCTGTAACCAGTTGTTCAACCTGGGGCTTGAGATTAGTGTCTGAAGATGTTGGGGTAGGGGCTGCAGTCTTGTAGGACTGAGCCCTCAACCTATGAAATCTGATGCTATCTCCGGGTAGATAGGATCAGAATTGAATTGAACTCTCAGACACCCTGCTAGTGTTCAAGAATTGCTTGGTGTCATGAGTGGGGAGGAACATACTCCCATTTTGGATTTGGATCCAGAATCCCTAAAAGAAATGTTAACCAGGCAGTAAAACTAGTTGTTTGGCTTGGGATCCTCAGAAAGGGACCATGAAAAAAGATTTTGTGTGGAAGTTTATTTAGACGATTTCCCATGAAAAATCAGTATAGCAGGAAGAATGGCAAATGAGTGGTCTCAAAGTAACTTTTGTTCATTCAGAGTGCTCTGGAAAAAGCATAGATCATACCTCAGAATTGTTCCCATGGGGAGTGAGGGAGCTGGCATATTTATATTCCTGCTCCCATGGAATCATTAAGGGTTTGGTTGAGGCGTAAAGTCCCAGGAATTTCCCTGTCCTCTGTGTGCAAATAGCAAAATGGCCACAGCATCCTGAGTCCCAGGTGCTGGCTACAGGAGTGACAGCACACTAGAAGCCTGGGTGTGGGAAAGTGGCAGAGATTTCCCGGCAAATATGAGTGGGGCACAGACATATCTGCTAGACTGTTATTTGTAAAGATATGACGAAGGCTGAATGAGAAAAAAAAAAACAGCAAGGTTCAAAATAGTATATGAGGGGTCCAGATTTACACCACAGCCTGAAATAACTAGAAACCTGAACAAAATATGGGACACAATGGCTCAGACATAAGACATCAGGCAAGAGTAATCCTAGAGAGCAAGGAAACAAAGATGTAAACCTAATGACTGCTCTAACTGCTCTCTGGTGAGAAGGCAGCCCACACAGGAAGGAGGAGCCCAGGGGGAGCGTGGCCACCTTCCTAACAGAAGAATACCTGGAACTCTGGAGAGACTTTTTGTGTTAGGGAAAGTTAGTAAAGGGTATACAAGAACTGTTTTTGCAGTTTTTCTGTTGGTCTAAAATTACTTCAAAATTAAAACTCCAAAAGGGGGAAAAATAGACCATGAAAATACTAACCAAAATAAAGATGGAGTGGCTGTGTTAATAGTAGAGAATGTAGATTTTATTTTTTAAAAAGTTTTTTAGAGGAAGTAGATTTTAGGGAAAAAATATTATCAGGAGTAATGATGATGATTTCATAAAGGGGTCATCTTATCAAGAGGATATAGTAATCCTAAATGATTATGTGCCTATCGTGGACCTTCTAAATATATGAAGCAAAAACTAATGGAACAAGGAGAAATAGACAAACCCACAACTATATTTGGAGGCTTCCACGCTTTTCTCCCAGTACTTGATACAAGAAGCAGCCAGAAAACCTACAAGGATATAAAAGACCTGAACAACATTATCAACAAACAAGACCTAACTGACATTTATAGAAAATTCCCCTCAACAATAGAATCACATTTGCTTAAGTGCTTATGGACCATTTACCAAAATGCACCACATTCTGAGGCGTAAATGAGTCTCAGTAAATGTAAGCCATACCACATGTATACCACTTCTAGTTGTCGGTGGAGTGCTGCTGTGCGTGTTACCTGTCTGGTTTGGTGGCTCACATAACGTCCTGTTCATGACGGGTAGCTTCTGGTGGTCTTTACTAATAGGTATTGAGGGAAAAAACCCATTTGTCTGATCAATAGCTGCACATCCGATGTCAGGGGATGTGCTGATCTGCCCGAGCAATGAAACCACAGCTCGTATAGCAGCTGCAGTTAGTCACCACCTGGCGGAAGCTTACAAAATCAACTATTATGCTCCAAGATCCACCTGTCTTCAGCACAGACCAAATAGATGAGCTGAATAGGGATGGCATAGGAATGGCCACCACTACATTCTTTGAGTCCTTGATACTGGCACAAATCTCTGCAGCACATTCATGAATGCAATATTGCATTGGTTTACTGTTTTCCTAGTTGGGGGCAGTTCTAGGAGCCCCCACTTGGCCTTTCTCTTTAACAGCCCACACTCCATAGGTCACATAGGTCAAGGATCCAATTTGGAGATTTTTCCTGCTGTTGATTATATCTATTCCAATTAACGTTCCAGAACTGGGAAAATAGCCACAGGATGGGTTCAAGGACCCATCAGCCACTTTAAGAAGGATCTGAGCTTAAATTCCCAAACTACCTGACCTCCATAAGCCTCTCCTCTGGTTGGGAGATCACAGCAACATTTCAGGTCTTCTAGAATTAGTGTCAGTTCAGAGCCAGTGTCTAGTAGTCCCTAAAAGGGATTATTTTCTCAATGCACAGTTGCCCTGGTAAAAGGCTATAAATCTTTTTGGTGAAGGCTTTGGAGAAAGATTAACAGTATAAATTTTTGGCAGTGTATGGGAGACCTGTCTAAAGGAGACTCAGTGTCTTCTCTATTCAAGGGGTTCTGGGTTTAAAAATTGATTCAAGTCCAAAAATTGGTTGAGAAGCCATGCTTCTATTTTTATGATTCAAGTTAGACTTTTGTTCACTTGATCTAAAGCTCTTCTGTTGTGATAGATTAAGTAATAATTTATCAGGCTTCCTATATCTCACTTTTTAGAACACCATGATAAACCACCCAATGCCATGGTTTTGTGCAAGTCAGACTATTCCGATTGCTGCTTAACTGCTATCCATTATGGTAACCATGCCCACCTTGCCATTGGTGGTTGAGTGCTACCATATGGCCATTGCTACCCTAGAGTTCAACTATTCTCATTGCATTTAGGTTTCCTGATTCAGTGACTATAGTCCCCAGTTCAGGGACAGGCCTACAGAAAGGAGTGATTACAGAGTCCTTGAGGATTCTACAACTCTACTCACACTTGCTTTTTTTTCTGAGTAATGGTGAAAGGTGTTTTGTGGACTCTGGTATGTCTTTTAGTGCATCACCTGTACTCTCAGTGTGAGTAAGTCTCAACTGACAAATCCCCTACTTTGACAGATCTACATTCCAAACTTCTTAAGTCTTTGAATCCCTTCCTCTACGTTAAAGCAAGGCAAATCTAGTGTTTCTAGTTTGCTCACAGTAGGCCACACCTTAGTCCATGTTTCATTCAATCCAGTTAACAAACCGTTAGAACCCTTTCCAACTCTCCAAGCCACAATGTTAAATTGAGAATCTCTGCTTAGTAAGCCCATATTAATAATATAGACCTGATCCAACTTTGCTTCTTCCATTATTATCCTACAATTTGCCAGATTTTAGTCTGTATAAGTTAGAAAACTCATATAGTTCTTTTGGAGTGTAGCACACCTCCTCATAGGTCACATCTTGTCTCTCACCCCTAGGGATCTTCTGGAATTTGAGTCTAGTGATAGGTCTAGAAACAAAGAGGGGTAGTAGAGGTGGGCTGAATAGAGGAGAGTGGAGGAGTAGAGGAAAGTATAGAGTATAGTTGAGTAGAGGAGAATCATCTTTGTACTGCACAGCATTGCAATTTCCTCAGGCAATGCAGAGTTAGCACTCTCCAATTAGGAGTAAGGGGGAGTTAGAGAGGTCAATGCCATTGGGAATGAGAAGGCCACTTCCACTGGGAAAGAAGACTAATCAGAATTTAGAGGCTCAGTGTTTCCAGACTCATCAGGCTCTTCCTCCAGGTCCCCATTCCAATTTACAAACTTCTATTCTTTTTCAGTCAATGCCCTCACTTTAACAGTAGACACCCTGTAGAGTTCAACGTGTGTTGTAATTCAGCTGAATGCAAGATGAAATCCTGTGTTCAATTTTCCACAGTCTCAGCCCTGAGGCTGTAGGAAATAACGCCCTCCTTTAGGGCACACACAAAAGTGTTTAGGTCATTTATGTGGCACTTGAACCGAGAATTCACATCCCTGAGCTTATCCTTTCCTTTTATCACTTTGTCCAGCAACATTAGGGGCAACCAACAAACCTCATTATATTCATTAGATTTCCAAAAATGTCTGAAAGCATCATATATGTGGTCATCAAGCTCCTTGCCTGATTAGAATATCTAATGAGGATATTTTGCATATCTCTGCTGCCAGATCCTGCCATGGTCTCTCACTTCTCTCTTCACATTACTGGAAATAGAGTCATTACTATTTTGCAATCTAATGAGATTAGAGAGCCATTTCCAGAAACCACAGAATCAATTCAAAAAACTCATCCTTAAAATTGTGGTCTTCTAGATACACTCTTGCTACCAAAATCTGTATTAGTCAGGGTTCTCCAGAGAAACAGAACCAAAAGAATATATGTAGATTTTTCTTTAGAAAGAGATATACTACAAAGAATTCTCTCTTTGTGATTAGGAAGGTTCTGAAGTTCAAGATCTGCAGTGGCAAGCTAGGGACCCAGAAGAGCTGATGGTAAATTTCCAGTCCGAGTCCAAAGGCCTGATCCCTAGGAAAGCAGTTGATGTAAGTGCCGCCCTGAGTTTGAGTCCAAAGGCAGAAGACTGATGCCTTGGCTTGAAGACTTTAAAGCAAAGAGTAAGAATATTCTTTTATTCTATTCAGGGCTTCCTGGGATTGGATACAGGAAGGGCAAAATTGTATTAAGTTTACCAATTTAAATGTTAATCTCATCCAGAAATTGCCTCACAGAGAGAACCAGAAATAACATTTAATCAAATATTTGTGTGCCTTACCATATTGACACATAAAATTAACTATCACATGGAGGATGAAGAAGAAGAAAAGAATCAAGGATAGACAGTTTTCTATTTCTGATCATGGTTCCTTGCATAAATGGTGCTTCCATAAATTCTGAAGAGAATATGGAAGAAAGAATGGACTTGAGGTGCTGGTAAGAATTTCACAGCTGGACGTGTTTTGTGGAACATCTGTGGACCATCCAATTGTAAATATATGGCTTTGGATTTGGATTGGAGATAGAGATCTACTAACAGCTATCAGTATATAAGCTTTAGAAGGAGTGAATGAAATTCCCCAGAGAAAGTGTATATAATGAGACAGAACAGAATGTGAAGGATGGAAAGGAACCCTGGAGGATTATTAACATGAAAAGATAGCAAAAAGTCAAGAGCACAGAAGCAAAATATTTCAGACAGAATGAGACCAGGAGCCCAAGGCAGGAGTTTCAAGAATGAAGGAAAGAGGAAAGGAAAACTACCATCCACTGCAGAGAGGTCAAATATGGCAAATACTGAAAATTGCCCAAGAGAAATAACAAATAGGAGGTTTGCGTTATCTTCAGAGAGAAAAACCGCAGAGGTGGGATGGACTGAGCAGTGATTTAGTGCAAAGGAGACAGACACGAAATGTACACTTACTCTACCAGCAGCTTGGATTGGTGGAAAGTGAGGAGATGACCCAGGAGGGTTAAAGAATATTTTTCTAAACTGCTGTAATGGGAAGAGGAAAGATAGAGAACAAGATATACCTGAGGAAGTATGGGATCCAGAAAAGAATGGGATCTAGAACACATGACAAGTCTGATTTTGACACTGCCCATTCATTCTTTTCTGGCACAAATAAACATAGGGAGGGTTGTCATTTGACTAGTAAATTGTACTCCATCATGGGTAATTTCTATATTTTTTATATAAGCTTAGGACATTGTTTAATTTCATGATTTCGAGAAGTATCTATACCCAAGTGGAATAATATATTTGAAATTACTATACATTACTATAAAAAGCTATGCAACTGCCAGAAGTAAAGTCACTGGGAGTGATTTTAAAGAAATATAACTTTTGTCCTTTATTTTCTACCTAAATAATAAAAATAAATATATAAATATACATAAATAAATAATAATAAGATCCCTCTTTCAGTCATTTTTAAAGTTTATTTATTTATTCTGAGAGAGAGAGAGAGAGAATGAGCAGGAGAGAGGCAGAGAGAAAGGGAGAGAGAGAGAATCCCAAGCAGGTTCTGCACTGTCAGCGCAGAGCCTGATGCGGGGCTAGAACTTACAAACTGTGAGGTCATGACTTGAGCTGAAACCCAGAGTCAGATGCTTAACCAACTGAACCACCCAGGCTCCCTGCCCCCTTCTTTTTCTTTAAAAATAGAAGCCAAAACAAAACAAAAACACCTCCCAAATTTCTCCTTTGCTTTCTATCTTATGGTCTACTTTCTCTACACTACTTTAAGGATATTTTCATTCTTCACTATTTTGCTAATTTCTGCTTTTTGAATCTTGCACCTCAACCTGTAGCATAGATTTACTTCACTCCAAACACTGACTGTAACTTCAATATTCTATTTGAAATTCTTCAAAGGCTTCCCAGCCTCCCTTCTGCATTAAACACGGAACAAAGTCTGTATTTCACAGCCTAGAATTTGAGGCATTCCATAAGCCTCTACTTTTCTCTTCAACCTTCTCTCCAAGTTCTATCTAACACCTATCCGTATTCCACCAATGTCAAATTGGTGTGTTCTTTGTCATCCAGATGGCCCACTGTTAAAAAAGAATCAACTGAATAAATTTGAAGAGCTAATTGACTTTATTAATTGATTCATGAATCAGGCAGCACTCTATCTAGCAAGAAGAAGAGCTCCAAGGAATTGTACCAAATGGAAGGTTTTTATAGGAAGGAAGGTGGGGCAGGAAGTCATTAGCAAAGAAAGGATTATTCCAGGCAAGGTCACTTTCCCTTACAGGGAAGGGCAGAAGGATTTATTAGGTGGATTACCTCATCTTCCTTTGCAGCAGAGAGGCCTGTATGACAGATAACCTCAAGTTCTACTCCTGGAAAAGTTGAAATTACAATTAAGTCCCAGTTTGCTGTCCTGGGGGCAAGACTCACCTTGGGTCTACAGGTTTCTTTTTAACAACCATACATTGTGATGAGGGTTGTGCACTGCACAACCTCAGGAGACTGCAATGTGATTGGTGCCCATTAGGGCTGTGCAGCTCACAAACTACATGAATGGAAGTGTCGACCCCTATATCACAGGAGAAACATTATTCCAATGTCTAAACTCCAAATTTATGACCTCTCAATTTCCCTTCAAACCTACATATAGTGAAGTTAGCACTAGATCAAATTCAAACTCATAGACCCAGTATTCAAAATCTTTTTTAATGGGGCACCTGGGTGGCTCAATCGGTTGAGCATCCTGCTTCAGCTTAGGTCATGACATCACAGATTGTAAGTTCTAGCCCTGCATCAGGCTCTGCACTGACAGCTCAGACCCTGGAGCCTGGAGCCTGCTTTGGATTCTATGTCTTCCTCTTTTTCTCTACTTCTCCACTGCTTGTGCTCTATCTCTCTCTCTCAAAAATAAATGAAAAATTAAAAAAATTTAACAAAATCTTTTTTAAGTCCACTGTGACCATTCACCTCATTCTCGACATGAATTTTTCATTATATGTGAGCTGTTGTCTACAATTATGTGTCTCCAAATAGAATGCCTACCTCTGGACCACTGCATTTTCTTTCCACCCTAATTTCTTCCTACCTTCTTTCAACAATTCAAGAACACTCCATCTTTCATTAAGCACATAGTTTTTGCAACCTCTGTAAAACTTTCAAAAATCACCCTATTCCACAATCACCCTATCTTTTCTGAATTATTAATAAAGTTGTCATCTATGCTATAATTTTCAACACTTGGTTAATATCATGTCTTATATTCATTTATTTGTCATGTATCACATTTTTTTTTAAATCACCAAGTAGACTGCATTTACACAGTGGTTGAAAGTTTGGCTTTTGTATCATTTGAACCCCTTGTGCATAATACATAGGTGTATAATACGTGCTTGTTGATTTGATATTTTCACTAAAATTTAAAAATGGTAAGTAAGGCTAATCCTTATGTTAATCTTTTAAGATTTTAAGCAAGTTGATTTTTAATTTTTTGTGTAATTTTGTAGTTTTTTACTGTCCGGTATGCTTTCTTATCATTTGTCTTTGAGCTCCATTAAGAAACTATGCTTTCATTCTATATCTGGTGTAACGTTCTAAAACCAAGGAAAAGCCAATAGTTCTCTTCCCTGGGGTATGTGACCTGAGGTTGTATGTACCTTTCTCAAACACCATGTGGAAAATATCTCCTTGAAAAATGAAAACAAAGAGATGTAGAAAAAGCAGAACATTGAGGAGAGATAACTGTAATGACATTCTTTGAGCCCTTCAATCCTTTTATACTTGAAGTCAGCTGCATTCCTGGATTGGCCATTTATATGAATCAATACATTCCCCTTTCAGAAACAAAGCCAGTGTGAATTTGATTTCTGTTATTTTGCCACTGAGAGAGACTTGATTCATACATATGTGATATCACTTGATTATCTGGCATTTTGTATATGTAAAGCGCCATGTTTGATATTGTGTGATAGTCCTATGAGAAATTAACTCATATTCTTCCTTTAAGGTACTTTAAATACAGTAAGAGAGATAAGAGAGATACAGATAACAATACAACGCTGTATGTGACGGATGCCACATGGGAAGTACAAAAGACTACAGAAGTTCAGATAAAGGACCAGTCTCTTATTTGGAGGGATCACAGAGGCTTCACAGAGAAGATGACATTAGAAATGGTATAAGATCAGTGCAAGGCTTTCTTAAGGAATGATGAAATGTCTAATAATATGAGAGTATAGGTTTGTATAGTGAAGATTAGAAACTAAATTGGAAAGACGAATTGGGCCCAAAGAGTGGATAAACTTATAAATGCTAAAACAATGAACATGAGCTCCATTAGGAAAAAGGGAGCCATGACAGGATTTTGAACAGGATCAGAGGATTATAAAATGCACCTAGTACTCAAAAAGGAAATGTGAAGTTAGTGTATAATGCAGGACTTTGGGAAAGGATGGTTGGATAGTATGAATTATAACCTCTGTAAATATCTTTTTGCTCATAATGCTTTCTTAAATATAATTGTAAACATATATCAACAAAACATATTTCTAGCAAATTATAGCCAAATATGTGAAAGGGTTTTAATTAGTATGTCTCTTACAGATATTTTAATTACTTATAATATCTATATTCTTCAAAGATTAACTCTTTGCCCAAATTACAGAGCAATTGTTACTAAGATGAGTTTGAATTATTTTTAGTACTTTAAACTATGTTTAGAACCTTTTATTATCCACTTAGTTCAAGGGTGGCAATGATTACATTTACTTGAAACAGCCATAGACTTGGAGGTAGAGAGCATTCCTTCCTTACATTGTATTATTCAAGGTATTTTTGGAGAATAGATAATTGTATTCCTTTGTCCTTTATCCGGTTACAATGCAAAGGCTTGCTTTGCATTGCACACACATGCTTAGAGAGGAGTTCAGAAAAGTTCTCTTTCACCAAGTTGTGGGCAGAAAATGACATACTGTGCAGCACAAGCCAAGTAAAGAAGCAAACTTCCCACAGAATCACGAGATAGCCCCATCTGTAATTCTGGGTGTAGCTGCACTTGCATGCCAAGTCTTCGCTCTGGAGGAGTTAAATCGGACTCTTTCCCAGAACGTCTGAGAACAGTCATGTCAGGGCCTCAAATGAAGGTCCTGATGCCAAGTATGTGACGGCCATTGGCCTTTGACTCAGGAGTCCTTTCTACCCAGCAGCTGCCTGGCTTGCCACAGCTCACGTAGAAGACGCCATGTTGCTCTTGGCCAAAGAAATGTCCTAGTCTGACAACCAGGATGTACTTTCAAAATCTTGAGATTGAAAGTAAGAAACCAAATCATGCTTTGTTTACCCTACTGGTAGAGTCATGAAAACTCATTATGCATTTTAGAACGATTTCTACTTACAATATGTCAAAATTAAAAAATTGGGTGGAAAGAGTAATTGTCTGATACCTGAGAAAAAAATAGCTCCTGGGTGAGTGACCAGAGGCAAATCACCAGATAGGCATTTCCATACTGAATTTTTATGGTAAGCTGAAAATCTAAGCCAGTTTCACATTTGATAATCCACAGGGAGTAGTTATATCTAATTTCAGGTTAGCAAATGACATGTCATATACTTCTGATTCTAGTCTTCTGTTGTGACTGACCAGAGACAAGCTAGTTCACCCCAGAATAAATTGAGACTGTGAGAAAAAGCGGTAAGTGTGAAATTTTATAGACAAAAGGGGCCTGTAAGAGAATGTTGTTTCTTTGGGCAGCCCTTACAGGGGATATAGTGGCTTTATTGTTGCGAGCATGCCTGAAGGGCTTCTTCCTTTTGTTTATTTCTTTTAGTTCCTATGGACTCCTCTGTGTTAGTATTAATAAATTACTCTTTGCTTAAGCACTCCATGTGAGAGCCTATTTTCCCCACAGCCTGGAACGATGCCACCACTACCACAAGATGAAACAAGCATGAAAGATTGAGAAGTGCTGCAGTGAAGCAACATTCGGCTTTATTTTCTTTGCTCTTCAGATAATAATGACTCTGGGGAAGGAAGAGAAACTCCAGAACTGCTTTGTTCTCTTCAAAGCCCGAACCTCAAGAGGGAAAGAAGACAAGACACTTCGCAGACCAGGGGGCCACAACACATGCCTTGTGCCTTTATTTCATTATACTGGTGATATTGAGTTTAAAAATTACTTGCTTAAAAAAACAACAACAACGATGGGTAGTGGATAGAAAAAACCTTCATGGTGGCATTTAAATTAAAACTTTAGTTTGTTCATTATACATTTTCAATTACATTTCCCCTTGAGAAGGTGGAATTTTAGCAATACTTTTTCTTTGAAATGTATTTATTTACTTATAATTTTTTAATGTTTTATTTATTTTTGATACAGAGAGAGACACAGAACATGAGAAGAGGAGGGGCAGAGAGAGAGGGAGATACAGAATCTGAAGACAGGTTCCGGGCTCTGAGCCATCAGCACAGAGCCCGAGGCGGGGCTCAAACCCACTGAGATTATGACCTACACCGAAGTCGGAGGTTTAACCGACTGAGCCACCCAGGTGTCCCTAAATGTATTTAGAGAGAGACAGAGAGAGAGAGAGAGAGAGAGAGAGAGAGAGAGACCAGGGGAGTGGCAAAGAGAGGGAGAGAGAGAAAGAACCCCAAGCAGACTCCAAATTGTGAGCACAGAACCCAATTTGGTCTCAATCTCATGAACCATGAGATCATGACCTGAGGTGAAATTGAGTCAGTTGCTTACCGACTGAGCCACCCAGGTGCCCCAAGAATGTGAAATTTTATTGTACAAGAGGGGGACAAAAGTGAATGAAAAGTCTCTGTTCTCATCATGCAATCAAATAAATAAAATGAGTATGCCTTCATAATTACTGGATATATACAGATGAGTGAAGAATTGTTGGGATTTGCTGTTAGTTGATATGCTGGTTTCCAGTGAAAGAGCAAACATGAACCCTTGGGCTGTCAGTAAGAACGCTGTGGATTGGAAGGAAGTGATTGGCGTTGTGCGCCGTGATGAGCACATGGACCACAAGGGGAGGAAAGGAAAGCGGGGGAGGATTTTCTTCAGGAGCCCGGTCTTCCCAGGTCAGTTTAGTCTCCAAGGTCACCCATGCTCAGCCTCTTGTCCTAACTGTGGGCTTTTCAGGTTTTGGTTTGCCTATCTCCACCAGACTTTGCCCTCTCAAAGACCTTGAATAAGCAAGTTTGCCTCTCCTGTCCTTAGTTACACATCTATTGTTATGAACTGAATGTCTGTGTCCGCAAAATTTCATATGTTGAAACTTTGGACTGTTTGAGGATAGGGCCTGTGAGGAGGTTAAATCAGATCATAGGAGAGCACTGGTCCCCTTAAAAAAGGAAGAGACAAGAGAACCCTCTCTCTCTGCCATGTGAGGACACAGAAGATGGCTGTCTGCAAACCAGATGTGGGCTCTCATTAGAGAGGAGTCTGCCAGCACCTTGATCTTGGATTTCCCAGCTTCTAGGATTAAAATATATTTGCTGTTTGAGCCACTCCATTTATGGCAGTTTTTTTATAGCATCCCCAAATGACTAAGATGACTGTTAAATATGAGAAAAACATGGTAGATAATCTTTTCTGTCTTTTTCAACACCAACATTTTATCATTAACATTAAAGGTTTGAATCAAATAATTGGATATTATATTTACGTCTCTTCTTAGCTGAATGATGTGTGTGTGTGTGTGTGTGTGTGTGTGTGTGTGTGTGTGTCTAGATCCTTCTAGATCCTGTTACAATTCCTCATGATTTCTCTAAGTATCCACATATTCCTACATACACCTTCTATCTCTGAGTAGATGTATTGGCCCCCAAATTGTCCCTCATTGTTCAGTCACATCTTTCCCATATTCAAACCACATTAATCCACTTTACTTTCATCTGGATTAGTCAACCCTATGGGAGCTGCCATGAGGGTATTCAAGAAAAGGATCTAGAAATCAGGATACGACAGCAGAAAGTCTTCAGAGGTATGGATGATCTTAGGACAATTAATGAATATAACTGATGTGACTCAGGTAGACATAATTATAACTCAAATATCGGTCACACCACTGTATTTTTCTCACAATTTTTGGATTCTCATTAAACATATGAACCTTGTTTGCCAGAATTCCCCCAGAGTCCATGAAACACATCTCCTTTTGCTGATTAGGCAGTTTATTTTGAATTACTGCTGGCAAGGTTTGGAGCTATAATTATTTTTCTTTGAATCTTGAATGGACTTAAATCCAATTTAAGGTTTTTTTTTTTTTAAATAAAACGTATATCATGAAAAATGTGACTTGTGATATTAAAGCTTTAATACATGATATTAAAAACTTAATATACTTAATAAAACTTATAATATGTTATAAGATTTAATATAAGTCTTGTAATAACAGAATTCTTTTCCTACAAACAATATTTTTGAAAGCAGCCCCAAAACCTTTTGTTGAAATAGTCAAGACCATATGCTTTTGGGTATTTATTTATACAAACACATATTATCATTATTTCTATATTTATTCTTGTGTCTTTTTTTTTAACATTGGGGAGAAAAAATGAGGTCATGCATTATTGACCCATGAAACTGGGAAGTCTGAGTTGGGCCAGAGGCTGAGCTGCTCGATGCATGCATCCTAAGATGCACTTCTCTTGCTCTGCACTCCAGTATATTCTATTCGGAGAGTAAACCTTTGTGCTGGGCATTTCAATATAGAGTAGTTTGATATATATAGTGTATGATTGCTTTCTGAAGGAAGAGGGCTCTATGTCACTTCATAAAATTTCAATGGGAAATTACTTATCCTTGCATAGAAAACTCTTGGCTCTTATAAGAATCTTCTGAGTGTCAAGGAAGGGGCATTTCAAATGGCTAAGTGGTTCCGAAGAAATCAGATGATGACCCCTGACAGGTTTACTGAGGAGGATTTTTTACACCTTCATCATGCAGGTACCAGTGGCCTGAACTTTCAAGTATTCAGCTGCACGACTTCAGAGATGTTTAAGACAATTAATTTTCTTGTTCTATTATACATTTTGCCAATGTAACACCAATAGCTACTTTACCTTCCTATTATTGATATGTGGATATTCTTTCTTTTTTTAAAAAAATTTTTAATGTCTTTATTTTATTTTGAGAGACAGAGAGTAAGTGGGGGGAGGGTCCGAGAGAGAGGGAGACACAGAATCAGAAGCAGGCTCCAGGCTCTGAGCTGTCAGCACAGAGCCCGAAGCGCGGCTCGAACTCACGGACTGTGAGATCATGACCTGAGCCGAAGTCGGCCACCCAACCAACTGAGCCACCCAGGCGCCCCTGATATATTCCAGTTGATGAGCCAACAAGAACGTCCATTTTACATCCTTTGGAGGAAGAAAAAAAGAACAATTATCAGCCATCTCACGGAATTACAATACATTAGATAGGTGAGTTTTGGCTAAACTCTGTGAGGAGCATGGCCAGGTCTGCTTCTGAATGAGTGATGAATACATTTATAAATCTTTTAGAGCCTCCTTTCTCTTCCCATGATCCTCTAACAGTTCCTACTGTCTGTCCTCTGAAACCCCACCGACAGATGCTGTTTATTTATTTTTACCTAATATTTTCCAGTTTGACCAGGGACAACAGGGTCATTCATTCTCATTAATCCATTTGATCCTATTTATAATAATACCGTTGTTTATATTTTGTGACTGATCTTAAGGTACATTCACATACTTCTCATATAATCCTCACCACCTCCTTCAGCAGTAGCTGATGTGGTCAGGTTGTTCCCTCTCTTAATCCTTGCTTTTCCTTTGCAGGATTTAGTAATTGCATACTTAGTATCTGTCTGTGGTCCCTGCAAGATGCCTGGCACACAGTTACTGGTCAATCAGTCCTTGTCAAAAGAATAGATGAATTGATGAACGAATACAAGTTTCTATCCTTGTTGAGAGAATTGGGACTCAGAACATCTGAGTAACTTGCCTAAAATAAAGAGTAGAAAATAGGCTGAGCCAGGACTTAAGCTCTTCTGGACTTTGAGCCCTTCCTTTCCGTCCCACAGCTGCTAGGCTGAAGACAAAGTACCCAGAAAAATTTCAAGTACAAACAGAATTGATGGAAGCCAAATAGGAACTGTGATGGTGTATTAGTTTCCTCGGATTGAGAAAACAAACTACCACAAACCAGGCTTAAAACAACAGGATTTTTCTCTCTCTCAGGGTTCTGGAGTCCATAAATAACAAATCAGTGTGTTGGCAGGGTTGACTCTTCTTCCCAGGCTCCGGGGAGAATCTGCTCCATGGGTTGGTTTCTCCTAGCTTCTGGTGGTCCTGGGCAATCCTTGACATTTCCTTCCTCTGCAGCTGTGTCCTCCAGTCTCTACCCCATCCTCACATGGCTTTTTGTTTCTGTGTATCCTTTCTTCTTCTTTCAATGCTTATTTATTTTTGAGAGAGAGTGTGTGTGAGTGGGGGAGGTTCAGAGAGAGAGGGGGACAGAGAATCCTAAGTGGGTTCTATGCTGACAGCAGTGAGCAGATGTGGGTCTTGAACTCACAAACTGTAAAACATGACCTAAGCCAAAGTTGCTCAACCCACTGAGTCACCCAGGCGCCCCTCCTTTGTTCTTCTTATAAGGACACTAGTAACTGGGTTTAGAGTTTACCCGAATCTGATATGATCTCATCTTAATTTATATCTTAATTATATCTGCAAGGATCCTGTTTCCAAATGAGGGCGCACACAGGTTTTATTATTAGAACATCAACGTATCTTTTAGGGGGACTTAATTCAATCTACACAGATAGTTTTTTAAAAAAGAGACTAATGCATAAATAATTTAAATATGGCTGAATTATTTTATTATTAGGACATCAACGTATTTTTTAGGTGGATCTAATTCAATCCACACAGATGGTTTTTTTTTTAAAAAAGACTAATACATGAATAATTTAAATATCACTGAATTATCTCCACAGGTAATACCTGCCACAGTACTAAGGTTATAACTTTATTAAATCATTTAGTACAGCTTATCTTCAAGTGTGTTTTTTGAACACTGAAGGATATTAAAAGGTACTGCCTACAAGGAAAGGGTTTAATTATTAGTTTTAAGAAACCGTGGGTCAAAGAGAGTTAGTAGCCTTCTTGTCATAAGGCTCCTTGGAGACTTTAATATGCCCGAGTGCGTTTGAGGATAGAGTAAGTTTTCCAAACCCATATAATGGTAGACTGGTTTTTTTTAACTTGAGTGCTATTCTAGAGTACATCCTTAGTGAAACCGTAACTTCATTGAAAACACTACATTGTAACTATCTGTCTATAAATTTGTTTCAGTAGATTGTAAACTCCTGAGAGACAGAAATCATATTTCACCAAGTTTTGGATCCCCAGGGGTCACTTAACATCTAGCAGCTATTGGACCACGTGGTTGTATAGGATATAAAGTAAGTGATGTGGCATTGTGTGACCTAGACTTGTGTGGCCCTGGGCTCAGAGAGTGGTTCATCCGTTAGGATTTCTTTCAGCCGCAGGTCACAAATCTTGACCACTTTTCTTTGAACACCAAGGTATTTCTTTTTCTCACATGATAAGGAAGCTGGGAGAAGGATGCACAGCTACTCAAAAAGAATCATCAAGGATGCAGATTGTCTTGTTTCTTGCTCCACCTTCTACAAAAGGAGGTTTTTGTCTCAATGTTCCAAAATGGATGCTTCACAACAGCTGCCACTTCAGAACTCCATACAAGAAGGGGAAGTTTTTCCTTCTCTCTTTCTTTCTCCCTTCCTTCCTTCTTTTCCTTCATCCTTCCTTTACTTCTCTTTCTTTCTTTCTTTCTTTCTTTCTTTCTTTCTTTCTTTCTTTCTTTCTTTCCTCCTTTCTTTCTTTCTTTCCTTCTTTCCTCCTTTCTTTCTTTCTTTCCTTCCTTCTTTCTTTCTTTCTAACACTCAGGAAAACAATAGCCTATATTCTATTGTCTAGAACCAGGTCATTTCCCTGATGTAAGAGAGTCTAAGAAGTGAGCATTTAGGCTCATGGTCAAACCAAAAACAAACAAACAAAAACCAAAAAATAGAATCTTATTGGTAATGAAGAATGAGAGAAAATCTTTTCAGTAGAAGTCTTGAATCACGTGCAACATATGTTTGTCACTATTATTATTTTTAGCTCTATTGGATTTGTGGCTACTGCTAGATTACAGTCTTTATAAAAAAAAAAGGTTTTTAAAAAAAACAAGTGAAATATTGCTAGATTTAAAATTCCCTGAATTTTAAATTTAATTTGCTTCAATAATCACTTAAGCTGTGAAGTTACATAACCTCTTAGTAATAAACTATTTTGATGGGGGGAAAATGTGTTGGAGAGTGTCCCAGGAGTTCTGGACCCAGAACAGTAGGCTAATTGAATGATTATGCAATCTTTCAATAAACTCACAATACAACTGAACAAGGAATTAAGTATATAAGTTCAAAATATTCCACTGATTCATTGCTTTGGGAACCAGTATTAATTTACTGCATCCTATGGACTTGACATTGTAAACAGAGCCAATGGGGACTTTGATTCCATTACATTTTAGTTTCCAACATCTGTAGAATTCTTCAATCAGCCAGAAAAATAAATAGTAAGGCTTGAACCATACTGGTATGATGTTTGCTTTACAAAGTTAGTCCCCTTTCCTTCTTAAATACAGCCACACTCAATGAAAATCATGCAAGGTTGGCTAAGTAACAGGTCAACAACCAAAATTTAGATTGTGGAGAAAACAATTCCAAAGTATGTCTTTGTAATTAGAAGCAAGAAAAAATGATAAACTCCTTTTTGTTGTGATCCCACTGTGTAGCTGTCAGAGATCTTTCCATTGATTCAGGGGAGCATAGGAAACAGAAATTAAAAATGGATAATTGTAGCAGTATTGCCATGACTTCTTCGATCACCTTTATTCAATTAGAAGTTTGGAAGACTTAGGACTTTGAATCAGCCGCTTTGTCTTTCATGCTATTTTTAGGCTTCCTGTTCATTTTTAGTAGGTGGATTTCTGAGATATAGAACTAGATGTCCTTCAGGGTTTTTTTTTTTAAATCTTAACATCAAGATAATTAATAGAGGAATGGCTCATGACTGAAGATGATGTTATAGTACCTCTTACTTCTTACACATGAATCAAGTGGGACCGACCTCATTCTCCTTCAGATGTCAGCTCATAAAACTCTATTCTTTGGGAGAGAATGAAAAAGCCTTTACTTCTCTATCATCTCCCAAAGATGATGAGATTGGAAAGAATATAAAACCTCTGGAAAACTCATTCAGAGAGGACCCAGATGTTTGGTCAACCTCAGCCCCTAACTTTTTGATCATTCTCAGGAATTCTCTGTTTTTTTACTTCTTTAAGTTCTAAATGAAGCCCTGTGTGTTGGGCAGGGAACATGCTCAGGTCTTAGGAACCTCAGGAGCTTCTCTGGGCCCCTTCTCAACTAATTCTGCTGAAGGGCCTTTGTACAGGCTGTTATTTTTGCCTAAAACACTCTTCTCTCCTTTATTTCTTCTTGTCCTACAATCCCTTCAGGTAGTTATTGATTGATTGATTGATTGATTCAAGATTTATTTTTTATTTTTCTTTTAATTTTTTAAAATCTTTTATTTATTTTTTGTGACACAGAGAAAGACAGTGCGAGCAGGGGAGGGTCAGAGAGAGAGGGAGATACAGAATGTGAAGCAGGCTCCAGGCTCCGAGCTAGCTGTCAGCACAGAGACTGATGTGGGGCTCGAACCCACGAACCACGAGATCATGACCTGAGCCGAGGCCAGATGCTTAACCGACTGAGCGACCCAGACACCCCAAAGATTTATTTTTAAGTAATTTGTACGCCCAACCTGGGGCTCGAGCTTACCACCCTGAGATCAAGAATCACATGCTCTACTGACTCAACCAGCCAGATGCCCCTCTTTAGGTCTCATTTTAAATTTTGTGTGCAAGCTAAGTGAGTTTTTCTCAGTTATGAGCTCCCTTGTACTCTTCTCCTTATCATATTTTAATTATTAATAACTTTAGAATTATTTGGCTGGTACTTTACTTTCTTACTTGGTTGCAACATAATGGGGGCAGGTCTGAGACATACAGGGAGAGGTATAGACAGCTGTGGAGCTAACCCTGTGTTGTGCTTCCATTCCCATTTTAACCCCGATAATGATGTATTACAATAATGGCTGTGCATGATGCTTGTTTTCTGTCAGATCATTTGTGCCCCTGTGCCGAGTACTTTTTCTTGTACTCAAACTCTTCCAGTAGTGGCTATTCCCATAACCTAGGAATAGACACTCTAGTTATTGATTCATGAAACATAATTAACTTTTCAAACCAGCAAATGCCAAATACTGAACAAATCAACAAATGTGATAAACCTGTTCTGCTCATTGTTGTGGCTTCTAGTCACATGTTGCTATTGAGCATTTGGAATGTGGCTGGTCTGAACTGGGATAGGCTGTATCTCTAAAATACACATTGGGTTTCAAAGGCTTAGAATGAAAAAAAAAAAAAAGGAATGTAGAAACATCTCATTAATAATTTAAACATTTCAAGTTTAAATGATGTTTTGGATATGTTGGGTAAAATAAAATCTAAAATTCATTTCATCCATTTTTTACCTTTATAATATGGCTACCACAATCTATAAATTAGATATGTGGTTTGTATTTGTGATGCTATCATATTTCTACTTGATAATTGCCACAGAATTTCAAAGAAAGTATTCTTTATGGGTAGTGCTCAGGTAAGTTTGATTTTTTTTCACTGAAATGAAAAAAAAATATCTGCTCAATGAACAAAGCTAGGGAAGACTGTGTTAACTAAAACCAAAAATAGAGATGCTTGTGCCAACATCAGGAACATTGTGTTACCCACACATCCAGGAGTGAGTTTATGGCCAGAAATAGTTGTATGGAAAGTATATGAGTAGACAGAGAAAACCCAATAGTAGATAGAAGAGAAAGAACATGACAGTGCAGTGGCTAGGTTTACTGCCTCAGGATAAATAAGAATGTTTATCTTGTGTGGCTAAATGTAGCAGTCAAGGTGACAGGCTTGAGAAGAAATGGTTGAAGAGTTGAAAGACAGAGGAATGGCAAAGAGTATCAGTTCTAGGGAAGTTTAATTGCAAGGATAGATGCCATAAGGACCACAACAGGCCAGAGTGAATCAGCTGGGATGCGTCAGATAAAGTAAGTGGTTTAGGACTAAGTATCTTGTAGGTTCACTGCTCGTGGGTATTAGATTTGTGGTGTGGAGCAGGCCTTAGAGCTCAAAAGTTGCATAGCGGATGAAATAACTGGGCTGTATTTGGCCTTAAACACCAGACTAAATACTTTGGATGTAGAGTGAGGCAATTTGAAAGGTCTGAGTAGATGAATGTCAAGTGATTTAAAATACCCAACACAAAGACTCATCTGGAGGTAATGTGAATGGTCCATTAATCAGGATTGGGGGGTACAAAGTGGAGGGCACAGACTACAGAGTTTTATATAATATTCATAGTATTTGATGATAGAAAACTGGGATGGGAGGAAAAAGAGGACTGTGAGATCATGTACGGTGAAGGTTTTAAAGTTTAGGTTGAAATGCATGTTGGAAACATAGATAAAGAATCAAGGAAGACTCAACGGTTTTGAACCTGATTTACTAGAAGGACAACAGAAGCAAGGAAGTCAGGAGATCTGTTTTTAGGGGAGAAAAAATCATTATTAAACAACTTGGATTTGACGTATGTTCAGGACCCTCAAATGGAGATTATCCACGAGCTGTTCGAAATATAAACCAGGATGAAGGTCAACAAAAAAGCAGGAGATGGAAATTTGAGAAGCATCGACAGAGAAAAATCAAGTAAACACGAATGCTTTCATAATGAAAGGGAAGTGTAAGGGAGCAACAGTGGGCCTTTTACAGAGGGCTTTAAAAATAGAAGCAGAAAGGGAGTGAGATCAAGAAAAAAGAAAAGATGGCCAAGACAAGGCAGTATCACAGAGGACAGGGGCTGGGGTTGGTCCATCTTGAAGGACAGTCAACCTCAAGTGGATTTTAAGGTGTGGTCATCAGTCAAGAGAAGCCAATTTTAATGGAGTAGAGAGGTGGATAACTGGTGGAAATTTTTATGGTAGTCTGCAAATACCTCTAATTTCTTTTTGAAGTTATTGTGTCATCCATGGATTTATCTAATTCCCTCATAAACCTATTTATTTATTTTTCCCACAAAGATACGGGGAAATCCCCATTCCTAATTTGAATATGCACCATTTTTATACATCATTCAAAGGAAATGTGCATGAAAGGAAGTGCTTCTGGCAGCAAAATGAGATCAGGATTGAGAGTCCAGAAACTAGGTTCTAGTCTCAGATCTTTAATTCATTTATCCCTTTGAAATAGAGCAAGCTGCTTCATTTCTCTGAGCCTAAATCTCCTCATCTATAGCAGGGTGGGCTTAGACTGTATGTTAGATTTAGTGGTTTCTAAATGTGTCTTTAATGCGTTTCTTCATAGGATGGTTTTGGGGGATTTGGGGTTATAGTATTTTAAAGGCATCTGTTTTTCTGCATAAAAATTTTTAAACTGGGCCTCTTCCCCAGTATTATCACACCTTTCTCAATAAACCACTGGTTACATATTTACATTACACTCCTTGTCCATGGCCTCCATATGAGATGAGAAACAACCTATTTTAGTAGTCACTTCGGTGCCCAGAAGGCATGGCACATTAGAGGAGAGATGGTGTAAGTCCATAAATATAAACTTAAATGCTAGAGTTTGTAAAGCATGTTGTAATGACTGTCTGCATATTGGTTAAAGCTATAGCCTCAAAATACTAAAGTACATATGCAGAGGGCCGAAATATTATTATAGCAGGATGTGGAAGAGACATGACATGATACTAATGGAGGTTTGCTATTTTTAGGACGTGCTTGGGGCATAGTCATATCTCCCAATAATTTATAGACATTTGTAAAATACTATTAGCTTCTGAATTTCATGATACGTAAATGAATTACCTATTCAAGAAGAAAACAAAGAGCAAGAAAAAAATAAAAGTGGTAATATTCATATGTTTTGTTTTTAATTTTTGGTTAACTAATACACTGCTTCACATTGATTATATAAACATTATTATAATCTTAGAAGATGTTTTTGAAATTATAAAGATATTTTAACAAAAATGTATTTTGAAGCAACTTGACAATAAACTATATTAAAAAATCTGAAACCTTTCAAAAAAAAGAAATAAAATACTCCTACATATTTGAAGGAAGAACAAAAACAAAATTGTATTTTGATGGTGGGCTTTGGAAAGCCAAGATAGAAATATGTAGCTTACATGACAATGGTGATAATTAACCTATTATTAGTGCACATATAAATTATGAAGACTTGCTGAGACCACGGTTATATAGAACTACTTCCTGGATAACTTGTTTCATGAGGTTCTCCCAGGATTCTGTGTCAATTCTTATTTTTGTCATCATTGTTCTATAATTAAAAGGTGTGTGTGTGTGTGTGTGTGTGTTTAAGTAATCTCTACACCTAAACGTGGCTCAAACTCAGGACCCTGAAATTAAGAGTTGCATGCTTCACCGACTGAACCAGCCAGGTGCCCCCAAAGCTGTGTTTGGTTTTTTTGTTTATTTGTTTGTTTGTTTGTTTGAAGAGTGTTGTTTCCCTTTGATCCATTTTATGTGTGTATTGTCCTTATTATTCTCCACCCTCAAATCAGTTTCCCACCCACTATTTTTTTTACTACAAAGAAATTTAACATTTTAGAAATCTCTCTATGACCGAAATGTGAAGAATATGTCTGTTTTGATTATGAACATAATGAATGCACATGCTCCAGTCAATATTTCTGCTTTAAAGCCTGGTGGATGTTTAATGCATTTAAGAAATGCTACCAATTGCAATAATGCAATCCACTTAAAAAATAGCTGCATTTTACAGTCAATATATCAATATTAGTTACCTGATAAATCCTCCAAATCCTCCAAATGAGAAAGTTAAGCTTCCTTTTGTAATATTGCAAACACACATTTCTCTCAAGACTCATAATGACTTCAAATAGTTTTTTGTTGTTGCTCCCTAAAGTTTATTTATTTTGAGAGAGACAGGGACAGTGCAAGTAGGGGAGGGCAGGGAGAGAGGGAGAGAGAGAATCTCAAGCAGGCTCTGCACTGTCAGCACAGGGTCCTATGAGGGCCCAAACCCACAAAACCATGAGATTATGACCTGAGCTGAAATCAAGAGTCAAGACGTTTAACTGACTGAGCTACCCAGGAGCTGCTGACTTCAAATAGTTTTAAAAGTCTATCTGTTTTTTGTTTCCAATTTATAGAGAATAACTGGTTAATTCTTTACAAATTTTAGGTGGAATGAAAAGTTTCCTCTACTTAGATTGAAAAATCAATTTATGAGAAAAACATTAAATTCTCATATCTGCTTTTGTGTATTTAAAATGCTGCTATTCTTTGGCTCCTAATGTCACCTGAGATTTCAGTGAGACAATACTTGTCATGCCAAATCCCATTTTTGTAATGACCATATACAGAGGCAGAGAAATCCTATGCATTTAGATTTGATTAGCTGTAGAGTGTGGAGGTTCATAACCACTAAAATAATTATTTCTCAACAATAGACTTCAATGAAAATACAAACAGTGGACATATCTTTCAAAACATTGTGTGTTACAGTGAAATATGGTTTATTTGGTCATTCTATTAATCTGGTATATCTCTTTTTAAAATTTTTTTAATGTTTATTTTTGAGAGAGAGAGAGAGACAGACAGACAGAATCTGAAGCAGGCTCCAGGCTTTGAGCTGTCATCACAGAGCCCAACACAGGGCTCAAACCCACGAACTGTGAGATTTTGACCTGAGCCGAAGTTGGATGCTTAACCAACTGAGCCACCCAGGTACCCTCTGCATGTCTCTTAATAATGACATTTGATTTTGCCAGTAATAAGTTAAATTATGTTAATTAGTGTTTGTTAGGATGACCCTGGAAATGCAGAAGATTTTTAAATGACTTCTGATTTATCAAAGAATGAATAAACTATATTTTCCAAGTCACTTCAATGTTCAGAATATTCTAATTCTTTGGAAATATTTAATCTGTATACCATGTAAATAAAATCCTCTTTTTATCAGAATACCTGATGACTAGGCTATGTTTTTAAAAACCCTGGAATTTGTAGTTATTTTCCATTTCAAATACATCTTTACAGCATTTTGAAAATTCCTGACAAACTAATTTTATTCATATATTCTGTGGAAAGCATAAAGTTAAAATAAAAAGGTTTGAAAAGTTGTCTGTTTAGGAAAACTTAAAATGATGAAACATTGTCAAGTTATTTGATCCTCCTAACAGTATCATTATGTGTGATTTTCTTTCTTTTAACACAGGAGCTTATAACCGAGTAAGAGATCATTGGACTTTTCCAAGTGTGAAAAATAGACTCCCTAAAAATTTTAACTTGGGGTTCAACAATCGCCAAACTATGAAGAGAGCCCCAAAAGATGCAGTATATCTCTATATAATGGAATATTACTTAGCCATCAAAAAAGAATGCCATTTTCAATGACATGGATGGAGCAAGAAAGTATTATGCTGAGTGAAATAAGTCAGAGAAACACAAATAGCATATGATTTTACTCATACGTAGAATTTAAGAAACAAAACAGATGAACATATGGGAAGGTGGGGAAAGAGGAGAGAAAGGAAAACAAACCATAAGAGACTATTAATGATAGAGAACAAACTGAGGGTTGATGGAGGGAGGTGGGTGGGAGATGGGGTAGATGGGTGGGGTGAGTAGTAAGGGGTCACTTGTGATGAGCACCATGTAAGTAATGAACCACTGAATTCTCCTGAAACCAAGAGTGCACTGTGTGTTAACTAACTAGAATTTTAAATTAAAAAATTTTTAACTAGGGGTAAACATTTTTTTTCATTTTAGCCAAACCAAGAAGTTAGGTTCAGCCTTAAGAGTAGATAATCAGTGAATGTATATAAGTCGGGATATGAATAGGATCTTGTGGCAGAATGAGAAGAGATTAAACCAACAGGCCAGGGTTTCTATTCTATTTTGCTTCGACATGAATAAGTAAATAAGACTTTAGGTTAGCTAAACTCCGAGCATTAAATCAACCTTCTTTCAAGCCCCTGAATTCATTATCCCATTGGGCTAACGTCCTTCACTTAACAAGGGCTCAGAGGCCCAGTGGAATTTACACTAATCAGAGCAGCGCTGGCAACACAAGCAAGTCAGTTTTAGTCCAAAAAGCCAGGGGCAGAACTCACGCATTTGGTGAATTCTGTACTTGGAATCACCAACCAGGGCAGACAGTCTTCTCCAAACATACCTTAAAACAAAAGAAGGGACGGCACATACCGTACGCACCTGGCTGGAATCAAGCCTACAGGACCAGTAACAAGCCCGACTAACTTGTTTGCGTCCCACGATTTACTCTTTAAATGAAAACTATTAAAAGGTGGAATGTGTCTTTGGCACAATTTCAGCTGTTTTATATATTCATTCCTACTTCACTTTGTGCTGGCTTGTTATTTATTATATGACCTTAAACCTGATTTCAACTTGAGAAAGCTCAGACCTGGAGGTATATCCAAGTATATTTGAGTTGTAAACATCCCATAATACTCTCTGCAGAAGGAACTTGGCAGTTGAGGAACCTAAGAGGAGAGTTACTCGGAGCGCTTGGCACATAGTAAGGATTAAGTAATGATTGTTCTGAACCTCCTTTTTTAAATTTTCTCCTCCTTTCTTACATAATGCAAGGCTCCTAATAATGTTAGATTTTCTTTTTGTTTCTTTTTGTTTTTTCTTTTTACTCTCTGATTCTTCCTTTCCTCCTTTGAAACGGAGTCCTATGTTTGCTATTAAGTTATTTGACGTTAGGGCGATCCTTCTCGCATTCTGACAACTCCCCCAAGACTTTGATACATCTCACTGAAAAGCAATTGGCTTGCCGAAGAACTGGTATCTTAGTGTCAGAAAATAAGCTTTGAATTTTAAAATTTATTTACTTAATTATTTTTATTTTGAGAGAGAGATACAGAGAGCTATCAGGGAAGGGGCAGAGAAAGAGAGGGAGACCCCATCCTAAGCAGGTTCCCTGCTGTCAGCGCAGACCCGGATGTGGGGCTCTTACTTGCAAACTGTGAGATCATGATCTGAGCTCAAGTCAAGAGTTGGAGGCTTAACTGACTGAGCCACCTATGTGCCCTAAGCTTTGAATTTTACTGTGAAAAGAAAAGTGTGATTTTGTCCTCATACTTCTGCTGGGCTGTCACTTTTTATATTCTGGCCAGGGTTTCTTTTTATTATGGATTTTAATCCTTGAAATTTACTCTGTGACATGGTAACATTACGTATTTTCAGTTTTGCAATGGGGCAGTGCTGGGATGAAAAAGCAGAGACTGATGATACTGGAGAGTAACAAGTTGAATTTTTTCCTCTTTTCTGATCTTGGTCTATGGATCCACTATTTGCTTTTCAGTAAAAAAGGAAAAACAGCTTCTCTTTATGTTTACAAGATTGAAAAAGAAAACTCAGTGCTCCTGACAAATAGAACTGATCTCTGCTGAAACAAACCATCCAAATAGGACTGAAACTATAGAGTTTGTATGTGTTATGCATATGTGAAGGACCACTGTAAGTAAGGATTGCACATGAGTTAACTCGTTAATTTCACAATAACCCTACCCCTACCGTTGTCTCTCTGTTACTGATGAGGAAGTCCAAGCACAAATGTTAAGATGACTAGACATCTTACAGGAGTGTCAGGGCCAGGCTCTTACCCAGTCTGGTGCTAAGGAGTACCTTATCTGCCTCACAATGTATGATGTGAACTCAGGGAAAGCTAGCATCCACTTCCATCTCCTAAAATCATGTTACTGAAAGTGTCATCCTTAACTCGATGGAACCTGAGAGCTTATTAAAAGTACAGAAGCTCAGGCCTCACCCCAGACCTATCCAATTATGATTTGCACTTTAATAAGATCCCAGGTAGGTAGAGTGCATATTAAAGTTTGGGAAATACACACACACACACACACACACACGCATATACATTTTGTTTGATACAGAGAGAAAAAAAATCACAGAATTTTATATCTCAAAGGGTTTAAAATTTAGAGACAATACAGTTCAATCTTTTTGTTTTATAAATGTGGAAAATGAACTACATAGTGGTTAAATATGTATTTAAGAATAAATAAATATTTATTGGATTCTTAAGAATTCAGTAAACTTTTGTTGAGGGCCTGTTACCTTCCAGTATATATGCCAAGTGGGATGGGGATATGAAGATATATAAATCATGCCCTTCAAGATCCCAGCGAAGGAGACAGGTAAGTGTGGAATTTACAGGTGCTGTGATAAAACTATAAATATGCAGTGTATCAAAGCACACAGGGAAAAAAAAGAGGTTGGAATGGAGATCAGGAAATACATCATGACAAACATAATTATGGGAGCTGTGTCTTGAAGGATCAATAGGTACTGACCAAAGGTACTGGAATTTGAGACCTTTTATTTGCACTTGGGCCAATGAAGATTATCAGTCAGGGCTACAAGCTACTCAGAGAAAGGAGGCATTCAGAGGAGTGGCTCTAAACCTTGGCTTCATGTAGAAACACCTGGCCAATTTTTAAAATACCTCCAGAGTTCCTGACTTAGTTCACCTGGGACCTGGGCGTTAGTATTATTTTGTTGTTGTTGCTGTTTATGTTCTGCAGGTGATCCTAGTGTCCCCTCAAGACCTTTATAACTGTCTTGTGCCTGCATGGTTTCCTTCTTAACTGTATCCTCTGACAGTTTCATCTAGTTCCTGACCCAGCTTTCTGCTCCGGACTTGAGAGCCACTCTTTCCATTAATCAAAGCTTGTTATCTGTTAGATCTCGAGCTAAATCTGATAATAAATCCCGTATTCTTATCACCCCTGTGAGCATGGAGTTCTCTTTCTGCAAATCCTTCCATGCGAGGCCCAGAGCCAGCCCATAGTCAGGGAAATTAGCATCAGAGCAGCCCAAGCGTGGGAACGCCTGGTCTCTAATTCGTCTGCTGCCCTTCTCAGGGTGTAAGAAGTCATAATTTTCTCTCCTTAAGTAACAAAAATGTCAAAAGATTTTCCTTTACAGTTTTGATGAGCATGATTTCCAAAATGATTATGTCATCTGGATTCAGTGAGTAGGGAAGCAAAAATCTTTGGAGATGAGGGAAAAGTGGGAGACATTTTACTGGATACACTACTCACCAAGTACAAAAGTGTTTCCCAAAGCACGGCTCATGGACAATGCACATGAAATATCCGGGAACGCTACTAAATGCAATTCAGTTTCTGGATTCTTCTCTAATCTTGCTAAGAATCTTGAGACCCCAGAAGGTGAGTGTTTAACACCCACCAGATGTAATTCTGATGGACTTCAAGTGGGAGGGTGATGGGACAAGTATGTTATTTTATCTGAAATCATTTTATTAATCTGGCAAGTTCATGTTTTACTATTCTTTGCTAATACTAATTTTAATTGTAGCCCAAAGAAAATATTTCCTGAGCAGTCAGTAGAACACTATAAATAACCATAAAGCAGAAAATATATTTCAAATACTTGAACAGGAAAATAGGTTGCTCATTTTTATGTTGGATATTTTTAAAATGCATGGTGTGGGTGCCACTTTTGAAGAATTAACAGAAGTTCATCTTTTTAATGTCTGGAGCATATACTTAATGGTATGATTTTATTTGACTTTAAAAAACATTTGTTTACTTATTCATTCATTTATTTATTTACTTGAGAGAGAAAGACAGAGAAAGAGTTGGAGAGAGAGGTTGAAGTTAGGTGAACTAGCAAAGAAAGAGAGGGAGAGAGAGAGAATCCCAAGCACACTCTGTGTCAGCACTGAGCCTGACATGGGGCTCGATCTCATGAACTTTGAGGTCATGACCTGAGCTGAAATCAAGAGTCAGAAGAGTAACTGGCTGAGCCACCGAGGTGCCCAGTGTGATTTCATTTTAAAGTAGCAATACTGTTGACCCAGAGTGCCCGACAGAATTGGTAACCAGAAGAGTGTGGCAGGGCACCGAGGAAGCATTAATGCTGAGAGACTTCATAGGCGCTGCTGATGGCCACTGCCCTGAGAAGCTGTCAGGTTGGGGGGCCGCTAGTGCAGTTAGACCACCTGGTTGGAGTTAGGTGAACTAGGGAAGAAAGGTCTCCTGCTACCATTACCATTCCTCTTACATAGTTTCTCCCTTTCTCTCATTGAACTTTTCACCACCAAACTCCCCCTTTCTGCTGCCTAAATTTGGACTCTATTACATCTACTCTGGATTTTTGCCAAAATGTCCTAAGGTTCTCCTGGTCTTTATTCTCTCTTTTCTACCTGCTGCTCAAATCCCCTTCCTAAAACCAGATCTGTTTCACTTTTGAGCTTAAAACCTTTCAATGAATGGTTTCTCGTTGTCTAAGAGTCAAGTCCAAAACCCTGTCCTTCCAGAGAAGTCACCCTGGCTCTTGCTAACCTTTTCCCTCCTTGACTTCAGTCACTCGCTCTCTTACATGCAGTTTGAGGTCATGTTCCACCATGTCCACTGCAGCTCATTGAGCCATGTTGAAATTCCATCTATTTCTTCCCCATAGACCAGAGATAAGCAATGCAGCAAATCAAATCCCTTAAAAGTATGCATTTCTAGCCAACGCTTGAAAGGTCAAAAATATAATCTTTTGCCTCTCAACATCAGCCCATGAACTCCTGAATTATATGGCTGCTATTGGAAGAGAGAGGACACTTTACCTTGATTCCACGTCTTTTCACCTTAGCCCAGGAATTTGTCCTGGGGAGCCCCTCTGATCTTTGTATGAGCTGTGGGCAGCTTATGACAGTCTTTTTAGCAATAGGGAGTTTTTCTTGATACCTTAGCACAAATCTCCCCATGTCCAGCCTCACCTGATAAGATTATTATCCAGGATATTCTAGGTCTCATGTATTTGCTGGGAGAGAGGTAGAGCACTTAAGACAAAGGGAAAGAGCTGGACATGGTGTCAGTTATAGATTAGAAAACAGGGAGAAAGGAACTTGATGTTATTTAATCTTGCAGCTGTTACTGCTCCAGACTCCTGATTTTGTCTAAACTGAGAGTCTAGGAAACTTAGAATATTCAATTAGAGGACAGGGAACTTTAATATTCTCTCTCCTGTTTTTTAAAGATATACCTAGGGTTAAATATTAATGACACACAAAGTTAATAATTCTGCACAATTCCTAACATTTCTCCTTTTTTTCAAAAAAATCCTTAGCTGTCTGCAGATGCTTAGATGCGTGCTCTCCAACAAGATTCTTTGATGCTTTAGGACAAATACTCTTTCCATCTCTCAAATAAAAATTCTTTTATTAGTTTTTTTTTAATTAAAAAATTATGTGGTAAGCTTTAGGGGATGCATGTGTTTGTAAGACAGACAGAGACAGACCCAGAGCAGAATATGGCTTGAAAAGATTGTGAAATATTTCCATTAAGTACAGATTTTCCTCCCTCCTTTGCTCCCTCCCTTCCTTCCTTCCTCCTTGCTTTTCTCCTTCCTTCTTCCTTTTCTCTCTTTCCATCTCTTTTTTTTATTCTCTCTGCTTCTTTTTCTTTTCTATTTATTTCTCATGAACCTTTTCCTTTTGTTTTCTCTCATTCCCATCCTCCTTTGTTTGGTTTTTGCTTTATGGCATGTACTAAACAATGAAATAGGCTGGGCAATCATGCTAAGCATTAGAGATAAAAATACGAACAAAATTCCACTACTGCCTTTATGAACCACACAATCTAGTGTTGGGAGAAACATACAGAAACAATGTTAACAATGATGTTTGGAACTAAACAGATGTTTTTTAAGAGAAGGAAGGCTTTGCTCTCTGCTATTTATTGATATATTTATTCTTTCATAGTAGCGGAATATTCTCATGGGACTGAGACTCTGACTCCTGTAGCTGTAGCTTGAGAACTGAGTTGGAAAGAGAAGCAGGAACAGATACTAATGGCTTTATAGCTTATGATAAGGAATTTGGCATTTGTCTTGAAGTGTGTGAGAAGGCACTACTAAAGAACTTTAAGCATGGGAATGAGATGATCATATCAACAGAAAATATAGTTTTCTGGTAATAGGAGAATGGATCGGCAGTGGGGAGGGGGTGGGACATGAGACCAAGGTGAAGCATAACATTTAGGGGGCTGTGGCCACACTTCGGACAATAATAACAACCTGAACTAAATCAGAGACACTGGGCCTCTAGACAAGGCATAAAGTTTTAACCCACAGAAGAGATGTGGGTGAGTGAGGGCAAGGGAGAAGCTCCAGATGCCCCCAGGTATGTGAACATAGTGTCACTAACGGAGGTAAAGGTCACAAGGGAAGAAGGCCTCACGTGGAAATGGAGGAGCATGATTTGAGATCCAATTTTGAACATGTTGGTCTTGAAGTGTCTTCTGGATATCCAACATATATTTGGGGAGGGAGACTGGGTTAGGAACTCAGAAGACAGGATGAGTGTTAAAGGTGTGGCACCGGAAGACATCCAGATAGATAACAGACACATGAAAGGAGGCTCCACATCACTCATCATCAGGGAAGTACAAACCAAAACCTCCTGTCAGAATGGCTAAAATGAACAACTCAGGAAACAACAGATGCTGGCAAGGACGAGAAAGGGGAACGTTCTTGCGCTGCTGGTGGGAATACAAACTGGTGCAGCCTCTCTAGAAAACTGTGGAGGTGTCTCAAAAAATTAAAAAGAGAACCACCCTACAACCCAGCAAATTGCACTACTAGATATTTATCCAAAGGATACAAAAATGCTGATTTGAAGGGGCACATATGCACCCCCATGTTTATGGTAGCACTATCAACAATAGCCAAAGTATAGAAAGATCCCAAATGTCCATCGACTGATGAATGGATTAAGAAAATGTGATGTGTGTGTATATATATATATTTATATAATGGAATATTAATCAGTGATCAAAAAGAAGGAAACCTTGCCATTTGCAACAACGTGGATGGAGCTAGAGCATATTATGCTAAGTGAAATAAGTCAGAAAAAGACAAAAATCATATGATTTCACTCATACATGGCATTTAAGGAAACAGATGAGCACAGATGAAGGGAAGGAAACAGATGAGCACAGATGAAGGGAAGGAAAAAATAAGATAAAAAGAAAGAAGGAGGCATACCATAAGGGATTCTTAAATGTTTATTTTTGGGAGAGAGAGAGAGAGAGAGAGAGAGAGAGGGAGACAAAGCACCAGCAGGGAAGGTAGCAGAGAGAGAGGGAGACACAGAATTTGAAGCAGGCTCCAGGAACCGAGCTGTCAGCACAGAGCCCAACTCAGGACTTGAAACCATAAACTGTGAGATCATGACCTTAGCTGAAGTTAGATGCTTAACCGACTGAGCCACACAGATGCCCCATTAGAGACTCTTAAATATAGAGAACAGAGGGTTGCTGGAGGGGCACTGGGTGGGGGGATGGGCTAAATGGGTGATAGGTATTAAAGAGGGCACTTGTTGGGATAAGCACTGGATGTTGTATGTAAGTGAGGAGTCACTAAATTCTACTCCTGAAATCATTATTATACTATATGTTAACTGTCTTGGATTTAAATTTAAAAAAATTTTAAATTTAAAAATAACCAATTGAGGCACCCAGGCACCCAAGTCCAAACACATTCTTAAAAATACCCACCCTCCCTCCCTACCCCTTTTAGGGGCACCTGGGTGGCTCAGTTGGTTAAACATCCAACATCAGCTCAGGTCATGATCTCACAGTTCATGTGTTTGAGGCCCATGTCGATCTCTGTGCTGACAGCTTGGAGCCTGGAGCCTGTTTCAGATTCTGTCTCCCTCTCTCTCTCTGCCCCTCCCCCACTCACACTTTTTCTCTCTCTCCTCTCTCAAAAATAAATAAATATTAAAAATTTTTAAAAGAAATAAAAAACAAAACCTCTTTTTTCTTTTCTTAAAGAGATAAATTAAGGAATGGCTTTGAAAGTTGGCAATCTGTAGGTGCTGGTTGAGAACATGGGAAAGGATGCAATCACTCAAGGGTGGGGCGAAGAGAGAAGAGGAGAGGAAAAACACCAGAATTTTGGGGAACACTAATACTTAAGGAAACAAGAGATGGCAACTAAGACTGAATGGCCTGGGAGCAGAAACAGCAACTAAAACAAGTGATTTCATTGAAGACAAGGAAGAACACTTTCAAGACAAAGTCCATAAAAACCAACAATAGATATTGTAGAGAATCCAAATAAGAAAGGGCCTGGAGAATGCTAACTGAATTTGCAACAAGGTGGTGATTGGGGACCTTAGTGACAGAGGTTCCCACAAATGATGGCAGAGAGTGGGCCGTTGAGAAGAGAAGGTGGGGGCTTTGAGAAGCTAAGGAGGGCCAAATGGTGGTAACACTGGCAACACCAAGAGACGGTAGAGCAGCTGTGATGGAAGTTCGCTGCGGTGACTATGGTCCTTCTGAGGAGGCCCAGGATCTGGAATTGCAGATGACACAGATGTGTCCATGCTGAGCCCCCCTGGAACAGCCAGAAGGGGCTGGCCCACCTTGGCCAGCTCACAGCCCACCCTGGGCTGCGGTCTCAGAGCACTCAAACTCAGAAAACTGATCCTACCTTCTCTTTTGTAATTCAACCCCAATACTGTAGAAAGAGAGGTAAAAACAGAAAACATGCAGTGAACGTCTATCTGTTCACTTTACTCCTCACATCAAACCCTAAAAGCAAACAAACAAAAACTTGCTATTACTTAACCAATTCAACTTATAACACTCAATGGAGAAAGAGAGATGTGAGCTTATTTATGATGAGGAAGATTTACATTAGATTCTACTCCAGGGCACATTTTTATTAGTTTATGCCACTGGCTCAAGAGATTTAAAAAAAAAAGTTTCCTGTTCTATTATGTCTTAGAGGGAATGGAAAGACTTGAGTATGTATATATGCACAAAGAGAAAATCCCTCTCTCCTCCCAAGAGGATAAAGATTCTGGAGAAAAATGAGCCCTGAAGAGGTGCGAGGTGTCAGGAACAGAGCAAGGTGAAGATAGAGAGAGTCTTGAAGAGGTGGGAGAGCAGGGAGGAGAGGCTCAGATGTGCTCAGCCAGGAATTTGACTTCTTGTTCATTGGCCTCTAGTTTTCCAGGCGGAAGAGATTCATCTTGGGCCTGGGTTGTGTTTGCAGCTAGGCATGATGCATATAAATTGGAGAAACAGACCCTATGAAGCAGTCAGTTATATGAACTAGGAAAGCTTTATCATTTGGTGAAATGATACAGAAGAAGGTTTTGGTTGCCCAGGATGGGTGTGGGATTGGTAAAGAGGGAGGGTGGGTAAAAAGGAAGAA
Organism: Suricata suricatta; assembly: GCF_006229205.1. Classification (NCBI taxonomy): domain Eukaryota; kingdom Metazoa; phylum Chordata; class Mammalia; order Carnivora; family Herpestidae; genus Suricata; species Suricata suricatta. The sequence goes on along the minus strand of NC_043704.1, from coordinate 96,382,374 downwards.
GACATGCTAACTTCTAGCCCCTCTGAAGGGATGCCACCAGCAAAAGTTGAAGGATCTATTTTTCCTAAGATATGGAGGTACCAGCTGGCACCCTGTGACAGTGTTGGTAGGAACACAGCTCTACCTGTCATCTAGAGGATGCTGGCACTTTGATTGTTTGTTCTACAATGACAGAGGTCTTGAAACCAAAGGTGATTGATGAAAAACATGGAGGTTCTCAAAGGATGCCCAGTTGGAGATGCTTGTTGGCCTCCATAGTTCTCAGTATCTCTCAGTTTGGGGTGGAAACTCCATGGGGAAGTCCAGAAAATCTGGGGGCTGATGTCCTGAGGGAGATGAAGGCAAGGGTTACGTTAATTCAGATTACATTTTTCACAAAGAAAAAGGCTAGGTCACCCACAGGGAGAAACGAGGTGTGGATCTTGAGAAGAGGAGTGAAAGTTAATGGGGAAGAGGGCAGAGCCTGTCTGGGGATAATGAAAGATTTTTGAATAGTATGGAGGGGCTTGATGGGTATAGCGATGGTGAGTCTCATTTATCAGATTTTCTTCAGTGTTCCGTACCTTGAGTATAAGAATGTAAAAAGCAGGCAGCTAGCTAGCTCAATCCATAGTTGAGATAGCTTCTAAAAAGAAAGTAGAGGGACATACTCATAGTAAGACTCCAAAAGATTCTCAGAAAGAGTTGGTGGCATGGGAGCACTGGGGTGGCTTAGTCAGACTCTTGACTTTGGCTCTGGTTATGATCTCATGGTTTGTGGGATTGAGCCCTGGGTCAGGCCCTGTGCTAACATCATGGGGCCTGCTTGGGATTCTCTCTGCTCCTCTCCCACTCCTCCCCCATCTCTCATAATAAACAAATTAATTAATAAAAAATAAACCATCTTCTTAAAAACAAAGAAAGAGTTGGTGGCAGAGGCTATCTAGAGTTTCCATGGCTTAAACAGGAGAACACAGGTGGTTGTAAAAGTAGAAAAACCCTGTTTTGTAAAAGGTTATTATGACTGGTGTGGCCTGAGGGAGATCTTTGTTACACTTCTAGTAAGGCAGCCTACAATAGCATTAACATTTTTGGCAACCACATCACACTGTTGGCTTATACTGCGTTTACAGTCAACGAAAATCCCTAAATCTTTCACACGTGCTGCTCTTAAGCCATGTTTCCACCATCTTGCACTTGTGAAATTACTGTCTGGGGTCTAAAAGTAGGGGGTTTACATTTAGGGCTATTAAATTTCATCTTGTTACATTTAAGTCATTATACCGGCTTTCATAGACTATGCTTCATATTGGTGCAGGTTCTCATACACTTTTCCTTATAACTTTCAATGAGACAGAACCCAGAGGAATTTCTCACACACATTCAGAAGTGATGGATTTACCCTACTGTCTTGTTTCTTAGTCCACATCTTCATTTTGTCTGAAAGAGACTTTGTTGTATTTCTTCCTAATGTCCTGAATTGCCAAACTGCATTGGTTAAATGTTTTTGCACACAAGGGTGGCGCTCTAAATCAACCTGGGATAAACATGAAGGACATTTATTAGTGCACATAGGTAGGGAGGTCCCCAGGCATGCACAACCAGGACTGTGACTCTGTTTTGCTGTTTGTCGTTTGCTCTGCCTTCTCCCGTGTGTTGTCCTCAGGCCAGCTTCCCTTGTGGTTGTAAGCTGGCTGCCAACAGCAGTGAAGACAACATGCTGCTTGTTTGTGCACAGACAGAGGTGGGAAGGGAAGAGTGTGTGAATAGAACACTGTTCTTCTAGTGGGACCGGGACCACCTCCTAGATCACCCTTAGAGTGACCAATAATCCTGAGGTGAGAGGGAATGAGAGGTGTGCTGGGATGTGGACTTTCAGTGCGAAAGCCAGGAAATCCTAAGAAACATGGACAGCTAGTCACCCTAGAACCTACACCTAGACTAGTAACCATAACTGGCATAAAACCTGATCCTGGTTGGCTTAAACTGAGACTCCCAGCAAAGGGATGTGATCTCATAATTGGTTTCGAGACCTTTTTCGGAAGTGCGCCTCTGACCTACCTGTATCAGATTCCTCTGGGAGAAGATTTTGGGTACTGCAATCTACTGATACTAAAATGGGAAGTTAATTTTTATCAAGCAGTGCAGATGATAACCCTATAGACCAATATTTTCAGAAACACTGACCTCAGCCTAACAGTACTATTCCCTGAAGCCGATGTCAACACCCAAAATAATCCAGGTGCTGTGCAGTGGGATAGAGTGGGGTGGATGTCAGGGAGTCATACACCCTCCCCTCCCCGCCACACACACACACACACACACACACACACACACACACACACACACTCTGGTTCCCTGGTTTAAGTTCAAGGAAGCCTGTCTCCCAGAAGGGAAGAAAGTTGGTTTGGAATTGCTTGTTCTTACCGAGACCATGCTGCGTCCTGGGAATACCCAGGGGCATCGGTAAGATTTCCTTCATTAGGTGTTCACAAAGCATGCTTAAAAGTCACTCTTGCCTTTTTTTCCCCTGGAACTTATATCAAACTCTCAAGTGGTTAGCTTACAGAGTCTATAACCTTCCTTTAAAAAATTATTTTGAAAATCAGAATAGTATTTCCTCAGATTCAGTTTTGGGGGAAGTAGCATTTTAGTTTAGGAAGAGATTTTAGTTAAGAGAATGTGCTCTGGGGGAGGTGGAGAAACTAAACAAAGAATCTGAGTCCTTCATTTGCATATATTGATTTTGCATGTATTTCTTAACTTCCTGAAACTTATCATCTGCAAAACAGAATAATTATAGAGCTTACCTCACTGGGCTATTGAATTAAATGAGATAATGTTTATGAAGGTTTAGCAAAGTGCTTATTTCATTAAATAGTCAGCAAATTTTGATAATTAATATCCCGCCTCTTCATTTATCCAATGTTTGAGACATTCTGAATACTGAGTAGAGCCAGGCACAGTGTTTGTCACTAAAGGGCACAAAAATAAGGAGCGGTCCCTGCTATCAGGGAATTCATAGTATTGGCATTGAAGTTCAGTGACACGCTCATAGATTTATATACAAGGTACCAAGACAGCACAGAGAAAGGAGTGAGTGATCACTTTGGAGGATGATCTGGGTCTTGAAAAATGATCAGGAGTTTTCTAGAGGAGTGCAGGAGAAGAGACGACAGAAGGACGTTACAGAGAAGGGATGTAACATGAGCACTGATAAAAGCATGGGGCAAAGGAAGAGGAGGGCCTCTTTGTGAATGTCAGAAGCTTAGAAGCCTTGAGTTCAGGGTACAAGTCAGGAGCAGGGCTGGCTGGTATTACAGGAGGCAAGGGTTGACTCCTATAAGGAAGAAGGGCCTTCCAGTGAATTCGGACTTTTATTCTAGAGACAGAACAGAGACACAGGAGTTTGTTTCGTGATCACACCTGTGTTTGGGAAGGACCAAGCTGGGGACCGTGGATGAGGAGTTGCAGGGTGGGGAGGCAGGGACATGGGGTTAGAGTTTGCAGCATTAGTCCAAGTAGAGCTGATGAGGGCTTAAGCCAAGAGAAGGATTTGGGAATTGAGTGGAAAGGATGGAAACAGGAAATGCAGAGTAGATTCAAATGACAGGACCAAATGATTGATTAGGTAGGAGGTGAGGGAGAAGGCAGACTGGAGGGAACTCCCGTGTCTGTGTCTCGAGTGGATGGCAATGTCGTTGTCCAGCTAAGACCTACAAGGGCGCAGAGGTGGTGATGGTGGTAGAGTCAAATGTTGGACCTGTGGAATTTTAGTTTCCTGTAAAGCATCCAGGGGAAGGTGCACGGTAGGTTGTCTGCAGTGGGAATAAGTACTGGTCTGGCAAGATGGCTGGGAGTTAGAAAGGAAGAGCTTCCAGATACCGGCATCTGCGCATGACAAAACTGCCAGGGATAGATAATGCCTCAGCGGACCGCGGGGCCTAGAAAGAAGGTAAGATGCCCCGGAAACAATAAGATTGCACAAAGCTCATGGGCAATGCTGCCGTGTTCTCCCAAGTGCGGACCAGAAAAATTAAACATACTTCAGCTTTTACTTTTCACCCTCTTCCACAATCTTTCACTAATCTTTCTAGTCCCTCACGTATTTCCCTTCAAGTAATGATTTTTTTTTCCAGAGGGTGAAAATACAATGGTCAAAAATGTAAAGGTACTTTTTGAGAAGCTTGCTTCCCAAGTAAGTTTTTCTAAGCTGCTTTGGCATTTCTCATAGCTATTTTCTTATATTCTCGTCCAAAATTCAGACAATTTTATTTATTATTATTGTTATTTTTTTTTAAGTTTGTTTATTTTGAGAGAGAGATAGAGAGGGACAGGGAGAGGCAAAGAGACAAAGGATCTCAAGCAGGCTCTGTGCTGTCAGCTCAGCTATGAGCTGAGATCATGAGACCCTGAGATCATGACCCGAGCCAAGATCAAGAGTCAGATGCTTAACCAGCTGAGCCACCCAGGTGCCCCCAGACAGTTTTAAACAGAAAGCTTTAAAAATATATTTAAGGGGCGCCCGGGTGGCTCAGTCAGTTAAGCGTCAGGCTTCTGCTCAGGTCATGATCTCACGGTTTGTGGGTTTGAGCCCCACATCGGGCTCTGTGCTGACAGCTGGCTCAGAGCCTGGAGCCTGCTTCGGATTCTGTGACTCCTTCTCTCTCTGACCCTCCCCTGCTTGCACTGCCTCTCTCTGTCTCTCAAAAATAAATAAAAACATTAATATATATATATATACACATACATATATATATATATATATGTTAAAATGGAGTATCACTTCTCATGGAACATTGAGGATGAGGAGCATAAAAATTAGAAGAGCCTGAGAGATACATGCAGACAGAAGGCAATACTGCAAATACTGTGTCCAAAGAACATTTTTAAGAAAGTGAAACGGATGGTGTTTCCTGCAGCTGCTCTGGTATTTAGATGAGCTGCAGCTAGATTTTTCAGTCTTTTTCCTCAGCAGTTGCAGAGGTGGCCTGAGAAAGATTAGAAGGGAAATCCCAAAAGTTTTGCATAAGAAGAAAAAATATGTCTCTAGTGAAATAAAGGAAAATATCTCTGCCAACTGCAAATAAGAAACCATGGGTCAGGGCGGAAGAGAAATCATGTAGCAACCCAGGAAGTAAAGAACTCCAGATAATGGATGCCACCTAGTGGGAAACTGAAACATTTCGGGGGGGAAAAATGGGTGATGACAGAATTTCAGAACTTGGAGATGACTTACAACAATTATTATGAATTTTATTCACTCTTGAGGACTTACGATGTACTGAGAACATTAATAAGTTCTAGGTTATTTAATAATTTTTTGAGGGATGCCTGAGTGGCTCAGTTAGTTAAGTGTCTGACTTCTGGTTGTGGGTCAAGTCATGATCTCATGATTTGAGTTTGAGCCCCATGTTAGGCTCTGTGCGAACAGCACGGAGTCTGCATGGGATTCTCTGTCTCCCTCTCTCTCTGCCCCTCCCCTGCTTGCACTCTGTCTCTCAAAATTAAATAAATATACATTAAAAAATAAATATTTGTAGTTGAGTCTATAGCCCAGATAGCCAAGAACTCTAACTTTATTTTTCTATAACATGATTAATCTCTATATTCCTGTGTTAAACCTCCATTTTGTTTGGTGATGAAGACCTAACCTCAATCACTTTTGTTCCCCTGCATTGGTTAGGTCTGAACTCTGGGGTTTAGCTGGTGAGAGGCATCCCCATCAGTGCTGCATGTTGCTGTCCACATGGTTTTATTTCTGTCTACTCTTTGGATGTTGGTCCCTGTAGGTCCATGTTGCTATCCAGGTTGCCACTGCACAACTGTTCATGGTATGAAGGATCTGGACCACCTTCTGAGAATCTACATGGTGGGTGGAGAAGGGAGTGTAGATCAGGCCGGGAGGAATGTCCATCTCAGTGGCAACTGAAGATTGCTTGGCCCCTCCCAGTGTCTCCCAGAGTCAGTCACTGCTCTGTGTCTTGTGGCCTTCTGTCCAGGACCCAGCTGATGGGGAAGCCTCTGCCTGGAACATGCCAGATAAAGGCAGCCTTAACCTTTTTCTGCTGTGGACCTTTACCAGAATGCTTTTTTAATGTAAATAAATCATATTAAACTGTTTTCAGTACAATTAAAAAATATCTCTCTCAGATGTTTCCATTACCTTCTCAGACATTCTGCTGCTCTCATGAGGCTATCTACTGTCTTACATGATTAAGCACAGAGAACATCCATTTTTATGCTAGTGTCTTGATGCCTCCTTTGGTTTTATCTAGGAATAGAGTCCCAGGTCCCTTTGACCTAAAATTCTCCAGGTCTCCCTTGGACTTCTTTTGTTCCATTTCTTAGAGGCATGGGAGAGCTTGTTATATTCAAATATCTCTGTGTGGCTAAATCACAGTCTGCATGTTGGACAGCAAAGGGAGATAGGACCCACAGGGTAAACTGAGACAAGATAGTAAAAGATTTTATGTTATGCTGAAGAATGTATTTATGCATTGAGGTTAGAAGGCCATTTCGATAGTTTGGATAGAAGATAAACCGATACTGACTTGGACATTGGAGGATTTTTTGGTCAGTTTAAAAACTGATTTGGGCACCCAGGAGGCTCAGTAGGTTAAGTACCCAACTCTTGATTTCTGCTCAGGTCATGATCCCAAGGTTGTGGGATTGAGCCCCAAGTTGGGCTTCATGCTGAACATGGAGACAGCCTAAGATTCTTTCTCTTTCTCTCTCTCTCTCTCTCTCTCTCTCTCTCTCTCTCTCTCTCTCTCTCTCTCTCTCTCTCCTCCCCCTCTACCCCTTTCCCCTGCTTGTGCTCTCTCTCTAAAATAAAATTAATAAACAAATAATAATATAATTATTATATTATAAAAATAAATAAATGGTCAATTTAAGAGACAATGTGGTAGAACTAACTACACTTGGGAACCCCAACCTCCTCTAGTCCAAATAGCACCTCTGTGCAAATTGAACAAAAGCAGTTCCTACAGGAAGAGGCAAAACATGAGTAGATAGCTTGGGGAATAGTGGGGTCTAGATTTCGGTCTATCCCTTGCCTGGGTGCCTCTGTGAAGTAGACGGTCTTGCCCAATCAAACGTTGTGACCTTGAGTGTGAAAGTGGAGAGTGGAAGGAACAGCTATGTCTGTGCCCTGAAAAGACATGACTGGAAGTAAGTTTCTGTTTACTAGTTTTTGGGATTTTTGGTTTTGGGTTTTTTTTTCCCCTTATGTGTTTTATAAAATGATTCTGTAGGATGCTAAGTTGTAGTCTGAGGTCCCATCATGAATTTCTTATCCATTTTTCTCCATTAGGATTATGATATAGTCCTCACAGATAAAAGGCCACAAAAAGAAACTCCATGTTTTGGGTGATTCTTAAGAGAAGAAAATTGAAAATTTTGATGAAAATTTCTAAAAAGATTTCCTTGGGAAAATCCAAAAAAACTGTCATGGCAAAGAAAGACCTACAGAGATATGACAAATAAATGTAATGTGATAGCCTGGATGGGATCATTGAACAGTGAAAAAGTATTAAGTAAAAACTAAAGAAATCTGAAAAAACTATGGGCTTTAGTTAATAATGCATCAATATTGGTTGATTAATTCTAACAAATGTACCAATTTAACTAATGTTAAATGTTAATAACAGGGGAGCTGGGGTAAGGGTATAGTGGAACTACATGTACTATCTTCTGAATTTTTCTGTAAATCTAAACCTTCTAAAAATGATCTATCTTTTTAAAAGAAATCAATGGAAGATTAATAAATATGAAAATAAACTAAATGTTTCCTTGGTTAGAGTAACCAGATTGTACCTTGAGCATTAATTAGAATGAATTTATTCTCCCAGGCATTGTGGGACATCCTGGGTCTACAGCCTAGTTGGGGAGATGTGCCATACATGTGTGTAGGAATGGATCACAAATATGTAGTATATGTTAAATTCCAACTGAGGGAGACATGGCAAGAAATTTTGGAATTCAGAGGAGTAAGAAATAGCTTTGGTGGTAAGGCACCTGGGTGGCTCAGTCAGTTAAGCTTCTAACTTCAGCTCAGGTCATGGTCTCATGGTCCATGAGTTCAAGCCCCACATTGGGCTCTGTGCTGACAGCTCAGAGTCTGGAGCCTGCTTCAGATTCTGTGTCTTCCTTTCTCTCAAAAATAAATAATAAACATTAAAAAAATTTTTAAAGAAATAGCTTTGATAGAAGGGAAGTTGGTTAGTGGTAGGGAAAGAAATCAGCAACACTTTCATGTAAGAGGTGGGAATACAACTGGATTCAAAGAAAGAGTGGGGCTTGAATTTTAACTTAATTCCCCAAATATATATTAAATGAGTATCAACTACATACAAAACACTATAAAGTGGGCTGATTGCTAGATTGCTGACTTTATTACTTAGATTACAATAAGCAGGCTCCATAGTTCAGGGGTTAGAGCACTGGTCTTGTAGATTACAATAAGCAGTCATTTGCATTCAAAGAAGTCCCCCATTCAGCAGCGCCTGGGTGGCTGTCAGTTAAGCCTCTAACCAGCTCAGGTCATGATCTCACAGTTTGTAGGTTCGAGCCCCGCCATTGGGCTCTGTGCTGACAGCTCAGGGCCTGGAGCCTGATTCACATTCTGTGTGTCTCTCTCTCTCTGCCCCTCCCCAGCTCACCCTCTGTCTCTCTCTCTCAAAAATAAAATAAAGACGTAAAAAAAAAAAGTCCCATTCAATGATCATTCTGATATCTTGTTCAATCTGGCGTTTCTTCTTAATCTCTCTCTATTACTGATAACATATTTTTCCTGAAGATGAGGTCCAGTTTGCTATTCAACAGCCTCCTTCAGTGTGAAGACTACAATTGCTGGCATTGTATGCAATAGCAAAATATTACTTCCTCTGAGTACCTTATTCATATTGTTGGGACATAGTTTTCATTGCAAAAGGAAATTCACTGGGTAGTGAAAGGAAAGCCCACCTGGAAGTAAGATTTCTCGATCCCCTGGTGTGTGTTTAATTTGCTAAAAAACTGTCAAACTGTTATCAAAAGTTATGCACAGTTTTGCCTTCCCATCAGACATGTATGTGAGTTTCAGTTGCTCTCATCTTTGTCAGCATTTCATATTGTAAACCATTTTTAATTTAGTCATTCCTTTGGGTGGGCAGTGGTCCTTCGTTGTGCTTTTATTTGGCATTTCCATGATGAATAATGATGTCAAACATTGCTTTATATGCTTACCGACAATGTATTATCTTCTTCGGTTAAGTGTCTATTCATCCTCTGTCCATTTTTAAGTGGAGTTTGTTGTTTCCATTATTAAATAATAATTTTGAAATATGTGTTAGATACAAATCTCTTATCAGATATATATGTGTTTTGCAAGTATTTGTTCACTCACCATGACTTGCTTTTCCATTTTTTTCAGCATCCTCTCCCTCTTCCTGCTCTCTCTTTCTTAACCTGCAAAGAAATGACTCTATTCCAAACTTTAAGCCAAAATGTAACTTGAAGTTATGGTTATAGTATCTCCTTTTTTTCCTTGTACCTATTTGTGTGTGTGTGTGTGTGTGTGTGTGTGTGTGTGTGTGTGTGTGACTTAGTTCTCTAGTATTTAGTTCTATATGTGTCTGTGTTTGTACATCCACCACCACAGTCAAGATTCCATCATCACAGAGATTCCTGGTATTGCTCCTTTATAACCACATCCATTGATTCCCCTGTTCTTACCTTCACTTACAAATGAAGTTTGTCATTTCAAAGTGTTATATAAATGGATTCACACAATATGTTATATTTTGAGATTGATTTTTTTTCACTCAGCATAATTCTCTAAAGATTGTTACATATCCATAGTCTGTTGCTTTTAAGAGCTAATTTTTTTCCATAATATGCTTGTGTCACAGTAATTTTAACCATTCATCCATTCAAGGACACCTGAGTTATGCCAGGCTGGGGTTATTAGGAATAGAGCTGATATGAGTATTCATGTGCAGATTTTTATCTGGATATATTTTTCATATATCTAGGATAAATACCAAAAGTGCAGTTGCTGGGTCATATGGTAATTGCGTGTTTAGTCTTTTAAGAAACCGTCGAGCTACATTGTACTGCTTTACGTGTTTGTCTGCCATGTATCAATGTTCTGGTTTCTCTGCATTCTCATCAGCATGGGGTTTTGTCAGTTTTTTATTTTAGTCATCCTGATAGGTGTGTAGTGATATCTCATTGTCATTTTAACCTGCACTTCCCTGGGGGCTAATGATGTTGAACATCTTTTCATGTGTTAATTGTAATCCCTGTGTTCTCTTTGGTGAGTGAGACGTCTTCATATTCTAATTGGGTTATTGATTTACTCTTAAGTTATGTAGTAGTTTTTCATGTATTCTAGATACTAGTTGTTGGACATGTGGTTGGCAAATATATTTTCCTGCTGTGTGGCTTGTCTCTTCTTTCTCTTCATATAATCTTTCTGAAAGCAAAAGTTTTTAATTTTGTTGAGGTTTAATTCATGGATCCTTCCTTTTATGGATTATGATTTTGATGTCAGCTCTAAGAACCCTTTGCCTTATGCAAGACCCCAAAGATTTTCTCTTTATTTTCTAAAAATGTTGTAGTTTTATGCTTTATGCTTAAGTCAATAATCCATTTTGAGTTAATTTTTGTATAAGCTATGTGACTTAGTTTGAGGTTTTTTTTGCCTATGGATGCTCAATTGTGAAAAGGTTATCCTTCTTCCATTTAATTGCTTTTGTATCTTTGCTAAAAATCAGTTAAGCATATTTGAGTGGATCTATTTCTGAGTTCTCTATTTTTTTCCCCACTGACCTATGATTCCTATCACCTTATTCTCCTCTGTCAAGATAGCTTTAGCAATTGTAAGGCCTGCGCCTTTCCATATAATTTAAAAAAATTTTTTTAAATGGTTTTAACTTAGTTTTGAGAGACAGAGAGAGATGGTGTGAGCAAGGGAGGGTCAGAGAGAGAGGGAGATATAGAATCTGAAGCAGGCTCCAGGCTCTGAGCTAGCTGTCAGCACAGAGCCCCATGCGGGGCTTGAACCTATGAACCATGAGATCTGACCTGAGCCGAAGCCAGACACTTAACCGACTGATCCACCCAGGCGCCCCACTATAATTTTTTTAATGTTTATTTTTGAGAGAGAGAGAGAGAGAGAGCATATGTGTGAGCAGGGGAGGGGCAGATAGAGAGGGAGGGACAGAGGATTCAAAGAGGGCTCAATGCTGATTTTTCTTTGAGCAGGCTTTAGGTTTAGAATACAGGTCATAGGCTTCTTTTGTGGGCTGTGGTTCGAATGACAGTTCAATTTTCAGGCACTCTGCAGTGTTATTTTGTTCTTTCTGCTTGATCTGGGGCTCTCACTGCTCTCTGCTGCTGCTGAGGGGGTAGGAGGTTTTCCCCAGGCTGGGCAGCTGGGTGGATCCTGGGGGGAGAAGAGCATCTCAGGTGTGAGAGACAAGAGGCTTCTAGGCCTGGACAATTTGTTGCAGCTGGGGCTCCCTGCTACTCTGACTTTTCTAGTTGTAGGAGGAAAGTCTCAGCCTTGGAGGGGAAGAAGAGCACTTCGTTGGCCAATTACTTCAACGGGGCTCTGAGATGCGTCCTCCTCACTGGTGGTGCCGGGCTCATCTAGACTTCATTTCAACCTAGGTTTGGAATGGGCTTCCCAGGGCTGCCTTTTATCTCTAGGTTGGGAGCTGGAAAACACCAGATCTTGATCACTTTCTTCTGTTGGGTAGGAGAGAGGTAAGATGCCCTTCCCCTGTGTCATTTATCTAGTCCTGGGATCCCAAACTGTTGTTTCTCTTACTATCTTCTGGGCTTCTCCTTTGGTTGCCTCTCATGTTATTTCAATGTTTATAGTTGTCATGTGTATAGTTTATAGTTGCAGGGCAGTGAGAAATGAATCTATGCTGTCTCATCTGGACAAGAAGCTTACCAGTATCTTAAAAAGCAAGCTTTCAAAATGTTGATGAAGTTTAAATTCTTGATTTTTTTTCATCTTTTATGGCTTGTGCTTTTTTAATCTTAAATAGGAAATCTTTGCTTAAACCAATGCTACAAAGATTATCCCTTAGGTGTTCCATCAGAAGTTTGATAGTTTTAGCTCTCATGTTTTATTTTTTAATTTTTTTTAAATTTATTTATTTATCTTGACAAAGAGAGCAGGCAGGAAGGGCAGAGAGAGAAAAAGAGAGAGAATCCCAAGCAGACTCTGAGTGTGGAGCCCAATGCAGGGCTCAAACTCACAAACGGTGAGATCAGGACCTGAGCTGAAATCAAGAGTCAGACACTTAACTGACTGAGCCACCCAGGCCCCCCTAGCTCTTATGTTTTAGTTTGTGATACATTTCGCTATAATTTTTGTATGTGCTGGGAAGTAGCAATCAAGATTCATTTTGGGGGATGTGGCTATCCAGTTGTTTCAGAACCATTCATTGAAAATTTTATACTTATCTATTGAGTTGCTTCTAAACATTTGTCAGAAATCAATTGTTCATATATGTGTGGGCCCATTCATGGCCTCTGTTCCATTGATGTATATTTTTACTTTAGCAAAACCCTTCAAATTCATTCTTCATTATATTTCCACATTAATTATAAAACCAGCTTGTCAATTTCAACAACATAAAGACAGGTAGGATTTTGAGATTAAGTCTACAGATCAAGTTAGGGGGAATTGACCCCTTAACAAAACTAAAATTTTTGACCCACGAATATAGTATATCTCCCCATTTACTTAGGGATTCTTTTATTTTTATTAGCAATGGTTTATAATTTTCAGTGTGACATGACTTGCACATTATTATTAAATTTACCCCTAAGTATTCCATGGTTTTTTAAGCTATTGCATATGTTATTAAAATTAAATTTTAATTTCCAATTGTTCTTTGCTAGTATGTAATTAATTTCTTTATTAACCTTGTATCCTGCAATCTTGCTAAATTCATTTATTATTTCTAACACCTCTTTTACAGATGACTTAAAATGTTTTACACATAGTGCCTGTTTTATTTCTTTCTTTCCAGTTTCTAGGCCATTTAGTTCTTTTTCTTACCTTTTGCATGATTTAGTGCTTCGGGTACAATGTTGAACATAACAGTGAAAGTAAATATTGTAATCTTAAGGGGGGAAATATTCAATTTTTTGCCATTGAATATTATGTTAGATTAAGAAATTTCCTTTTGATCTTTACTTTGGTGAGAATTCTAAATCAGAAATGGGTTTACATTTTATAAAATGCTTTTTCCGTATTTATTAAGACGATGATATGATTTGTTTTAAAGTTTGTTAACATTGTACATTCCTGGGATAGAAGTGAGTTGTCAAGCTATATTATCTTTTTATATTTTGCTGAATTTTATTTGCTAATATTTTGTTAGAGATTTTATATCTATTTTCACGAAGGACATTGGTGTGTAATTTTCTTATCATGTATTTGTTTGGTTTTAAGATTAAAATAATTCTGGACTTATAAAAAGAGTTGAGAAATATTTCCTCCTGTTTTATATTCTAAGAGTTTGTGTCTAACTAGTATTACCTATTCCTTAAGTATTAGGTAGAATTCATCTGTGAAGAAATCTGAGCCTGGAGGGGTTTGGGGTGGAGGGTGGGGCAGAGAGGTAGGGGAAGTAAGGAAGACTCTTTTTTTTTTTTAATGTTTTTTAATTTATTTTTGAGAGACAGAGAGAGACAGTGTGAGCAGGGGAGGGTCAGAGAGAGAGGGAGATACAGAATCTGAAGCAGGCTCCAGGCTCTGAGCTAGCTGTCAGCACAGAGCCCGACGCGGGGCTCGAACCCACAAACCATGAGATCTGACCTGAGCCGAAGCCGGAGGCTTAACCGACTGAGCCACCCAGGCGCCCCAGGAAGACTCTTTTTAATGGTCACTTTAATATTTCCTATTAGGTACTTTTTAGCAAACAGTGGTGTTAACATTTTGAAGCCCATTTAATTCTTTCAGGAGACCCCTGCAGCAGTAGAGTATTTGCAGACATGAAACAATTTGGTCAGCTTTTTTTGTTTTCTTTTTCTTTGTAACGCCTCATATTTATAGTCTTCCAAATACTAACCCATTCAATTTTGTCTTTAAATTAGTCCAGTTTTCCTGTGGCTGAGAAACCATTAAGATCCAAGAAGAAGTTCCCCTTGACTTTTCTCTCCATGACAATGTAGGTTACTAAGTTTCATCACCTTTCATTTTATCCTATGGGCAGCTGAACTATTTTATTGCAGCCACATGGTAAGAGTTTATGAGACTCATCTATTCTGGAAAATTAATTTAATTTCTTGGTCAGTTGAATGCTGACCTTTTTCTTCTCACTCTTCCTTCATTGTTGACCCCTTGCAACTTTCTTTTTCACCATTTTAGTTTTCCTGCCCTTTTCCTTTTAAGTAAAAATAAGAACATAGACTGCTTCAAGATTTGATCACCTTGGATGTAAAACTACGTTAAAAAATAAAAGCCTTTGAATTGCAGAAGCTCCTTTTCTCCACACTAACCTTGAGCTGTCTTCTTTATACACATTGTCACTTTCCCTTTCATATTCATAAACACTTAAACAACTCCAAATAAAGCTGGAAATGATGGGACTAATGCCAGTGACAGAGATAAGTAGAAATAAAGCCCAACTGTTTGTTGAGAAGTGAAATTACACACAATGAATTCCTGGAAGTTCACATCAGACTCCTTCTATAAAAACTATCTGCCAACTCAAAATCCTTACCTAGAACCTATGTTTCCCAGCCACTGCATTAAAGATACATAAAAAGAAATGTGTTACTATTACTTTTTAATATTTTATTTTATTTTAAAATTATGTTTATTTATCTTTGAGAGAGTATGGAGAGGGGCAGAGAGAGGAGACAGTATCTGAAGCAGCCTCCGCACTGACAGGCGCATGCCTGATGTGGGGCTGGAACTCGCCAACTGTGAGATCATGACCAGAGCTGGGTGCAGTCAGAGGCTTACCTGCCTGAGCCACTCTGGCACCCCATCCTTGAGTATGTTCTTGTGTCACATGTGCACCATCTGTTTGGTTGGTCTCATTTACACTCATGAATTCAATTCTCTAGATTTTCAATGATTTTTTTTCCCCTGAGTTTCTGTTTCATACTCCCAATTCTTGAGTATAATTTATCCTTTCCTTCCTTTCCCTGTGGCATCATTCAGTATCAAACCAGCCTCTCTTAGTTACCCTAGTATTACCTGGGGTCATTCAAAGTTTAATTCATAAGTGGCCATGATCAGTCCTAGGTCTTCTGAAAGTTCACATGATGCCTTTTTGCAAACTAAACAAAGTCTCTTTCTTACAGGAGATATTATACTTCCTAAACAAAGTAAAATAATTTAAACTATGCAATTATTTATAACAAAAGATTTTCTACAAATCTGTGGAGAATACAATGTAAATGGCACTCCCTTAGATACTGGGCTGTGTATTTTCAAGCAGTGTACAACCTACAGAACTGTACACAAAAGAATACTATTTTATATCCCAATGCTAAGACGGAAATGGTCAAGATAGTATTCATCGTTTCTAGGGGTCTCTACCAAAAATTAAAATATCCCCTAAGGAACCTTAATGATACTTACTATTTTCCAGTGGCTCATGGAGAAAATGATTAGCATTGTGAATTCAAGAAAAGAATAAGTTTAAATAGTTGAGATAATTATATTAGCAATATCTTGCAGGCAAGTGAATAAACGTCTTGGTGATACAACCTCAGCATTGCTCCTTAAATGATGCCATAAAATATGTAAGATGTTCAGTGTCCAAATAGGTGGTAAGCACAAATCCTAAGAAAATACAGGCCATAATCTTGCTGACATGCCCTATAGCAAATATCTGAGAGTCTAAAACATTTTTGAGATTTAGTAACTTGCTGGGGCTTTCAATAGCTTGAACTGCAGGTTCCAGACAATCAATGAACCATTATGAAAATAATACATGAAAACAGCCATCTAGAATATTTTAGGGAAGGCAGAAGTTATTAACCATTGCAGCTCTGTTGGAAGCTTGTAAGTTTTCTTTTTCTTATTTGGGGGGGATTATGTAGTCATTTGAGAATAGTGTTTCACGAAAGGTAATGGTGAGGGTTTCTGACAGAAGACTGCTGTGTTCCATTCGGTGGTCCCAGAGAAAACGTTTTGAGTGGAGAGTGGTGGTAAAGTAACCCATCCATGTGCACGTCCATAAGACTTTGAGAAATACTTGTGGGAAATGTTGCAGGAAGCTAGATAATACACAGTATATATATTTCAGAAATACTTGAATGTCCTGAATATAGCTAAGAACTTGAATATACAGATGATCCTTGAACAAGGCAGGGGTTAGAGGGACCGATTCTCTGCGTAGTTGAGAATACATATATAACTTGTGACTCCCCCTAAAACTTAACTAGTAGTCAACTGTTAACCAGAAGCCTCCCTGATAACAGTCAATTAATACATATTTTGTATGTTATCGGTATTTTATAATAAAGGAAGCTAAAGAAAAGAAAATGTTATCGAGAAAACTATAAGGAAGAGAAATATATTTACAGTACTGTACAGTATTTATACACATGTAAGTGGGCCTGGGCAGCTCAATCCTGTGTTATTCAATGGTCAATGGTACATATAATTCAGGAATATAGTTAAATTACTTGAATTTAGAGATATATGGACACATATTTTGGAAATACTGTTAGTATTTCAGAAATATTTGGTGAAAGCTTTGCAGGAGTCTGAATAACCCAGTAAAAATATGTATATGAATATATATATATATTAGATCAATAGACTAATGAAGCATAAGAAAGTCTAGTTATTTAGTATATACATGAAACACACATCATTTATACATATTAAATACACTTTAGATATTAGATCATACTTTATGCATTTGCATCTTTATTTTTCACATGTCTTATCATAAGCATTTTGCCCATATAAATATATATTTTTCAAAATCAGTATTTAAAAATCTGTGTAGTAGTTCACTATGCACTGTAACATGACTTGTAATTTTATTTTTACTGTTCTTGTGTTTTTATCTTTCTAAGTAACACAGAACATAAAAATTAAAAATTATAAAGAATCTAAAACCCAGAAAAAGATTTATGGACAAAAAGCTGAGTTATTTCCTCAGCATATATTCCTGAAGGGAAATTTTATGAGATGATTGAATAAGAGCATTTTTGTGAGCCTTGGAATGTTCTTCTGAATTGTTTTCTGGAAAGGTTATACAACTTTTTTGACAAAGCAGTTTGACTGCTCTATCAGGGGAAAATTGTAGGCACGATGCAAGTGGACTTAAGGATTTGAAAAAGACTTATTTCACTCTTATGAAAGTTTGAGCAAAGCAGAGTAGATAATATTTCAATAAAGTGGATTTAATGCACCCATGGGCATTGAAATAAGGACATTAGCCTTTATATTTTTCAACTTTTTAAAAATTTTAGTTAGTTAATATACAACTCAACATTAGTTTCTGGTGTAGAATTTAGTGATTCATCACCCACATAAAAACCCCTGTGTCACCACAATAAATGTCCTGCTTAATGCCCATTGTTTATTCAGCCCATTCTCCTACCTACCTCCCCTCTGGTAACCATCAGTTTGTTCTCTATAGTTAAGAGTCTGTTTCTTGGTTTGCCTCCCCCCCCCCCAAAGTCATTTGGTTTTTTTATTCCACATATGAGTGAAATCATATGGTATGTCTTTCTCTGACTGACTTATTTTGCTTAGCAAAATACATTCTGGCTCCGTCCATGTCACTGCAAATGCCATGATTTTATTATTTTTTCGTGGCTGAGTAATATTCCATGGTGTGTGTGTGTCTGTGTGTGTGTGTGTGTGTGTGTGTGTGTGTGTATACACTCCACATTTTCTTTATCCATTCATTAGTTGATCGACATTTGGGCTCTTTCCTAAATGTAGCTATTGTTCCTAATGCTGTCTTTAAACATCAAATTGTATGTATCCCTTTGAATCAGTATTTTTCTACCCTTTGGGTATTTAAATACCTAGTAGTACAATTGCTGGCTACTAGGGTAGTTCTATTTTTAAGTTTTTGAGGAGCATCCATACTGTTTTCTATACAGTGTGATAGTGATACAAAAATGGACACGTAGATCAATGGAGCAAAATAGAAAACCCAAAAATAACCCCACAACTATATGGGCAATTAATCTTTGACAAAGCAGGAAAGAATGTCCAATGGAAAAAAGACCTTCTCTTCAACAAATGGTGTAACTGAACAGCAACTTGCACAAGAATAAAACTGGACAATTTTCTTATACCATATACAAAAATAAATTCAAAAATGGATTAAAGACCTAAATGTGAGATAGAAAACCATCAAAATCCTAAAGGAGAACACTGGCAGTGACCTCTTTGACATTAGCTGCATCAGCTTCTTTAAGACCTCAGCCTTTAAAAGGGCTTCTCAAAGCCTGCCATGCGGTGTCTTCTTTTAAAATCAATGACATAAATAAAAAAATAGAAAATCTGCTTAGAAAACTTGGTGATCAATAAAATCAACATTTGGGAAGCAATTGCTCAGTTACACTTTGGAGGCACCAGAGCATCGTAGTTAAATGCATAAGATTTGGAGTCAGATTGGGTTTTATTTTTTATTTTATTTTTTAAGTAGATATACTTTAACTTTTTAACGTTTATTTTATTTTTGAGAGAGAAAGAGACAGAGACAGACAGACAGAGCATGAGTGGGGAGGGGAAGAGAGAGAGGGAGACACAGAATCCAAAGTAGGCTCCAGGTTCCGAGCCTGATGTGGTGCTCGAACCCACAAACCATGAGATCATGACCTGAGCCCAAGTCAGATGCTCAACTAACTGAGCCACCCAGGCACCCTCAGATTGAGTTTTAAAGATGAGCTTTACCACCTGCTGGCTCTGTAACTTTTGTCAAGTTACCTAAACTCTCTCAAAATCATTGTCCTTTTTTTTTTTTTAAATTAAAATGACTTTATTTTTTGGAGCAGTTTTCAAGTCACAACAAAACTGAGAGGGTGCAGAAATTTCCCATACAGCCCTCGTGCCCATGCATGCACTGCCTCCCTCATTATCAACACCCCCCACCAGAGTGATACATTTGCTACAATTGATGAACCTACACTGATACATCATTATCAACCAAACTCCACAGTTTACATTGGTGTTCAGCCTTGCTGTTGTGGTACATTCTGTGGGGCTGGCCAAATGTGTAATGATGTATATCCATCATTATAATGTCATACAGAGTATTTTCACTGCCCCCAAAGTCCTCTGTTCTCCACCTATTTATCCCTTTCTCCAATCCTTACCCCTGGCAGTTTTTTTACTGTCCCCAGAATTGTGCCTTTTCCACAGTGTCATATATTTGGAATCATACAGTATGTAACATTTTCAGATTGGCTTCTTTTGCTTAGTAATATGCATTTACATTTCCTTCATATCTTTTCATGGTTTGATAGCTCTTTTTTGTGTGTGTGCTGAATTATTTTCCACTGTCTGGATATACTACTATCTATCCATTCATTCACCTGCTGAAGAACATTTTGCTTGCTTCTATATTTTGACAATTATAAATAAAGCTGCTAGCGACATCCATGTGCAGGTTTCTGTGTGGTTATAAGTGTTCAACTCCTTTGGATAAACACAATAGCTGGAGTGTATGGTAAGAGTGTGTTTAGTTTTGTATGAAACTGCCACACTGGATTCTAAAGTGGCTGTACCATTTTGCATTGCTATCAGTGATGAGTGGGAGTTCCTGCTTCTCTATGTCTTCACCAGCATTCACTGCTGTCTGTGTTCCAAATTTTGGCCTATCTAATAGGCATGCGGTGGTACCTCATTGTTTTAATTTGCATTTCCCTGATGACACATCATGTCAATAGTTTTTCCATCTGCCTATTTGCCATGCGTGTACCTTTGGTGAGGTGTCTGTATGGTGGGTGGCTCATTTATTTAACCAGGTTGTTTGTTTTCTTATTGTTGAATTATAGGAGTTCTTTGTATGTTTTAGATAAAAGTCCTTTAGATAAATATTTTCTCCCAGTCTGTGGCTTGCCTTCTCATTCTCTTCACAGCCTCTTGCACAGAGCAGGAGTTTCAAATTTTAATAAAGTCCAGCTCAAGTTTTTCTTTAATGGATTGTTCTTTTGGTATCTCATCCTTTTGGTGATGACCTTCCCACCTGCTCTTGTTCTAATCTATTTACACGTTACATGGACACACCCATTTTTCATGAAGCATTTTTAGTTTTCTAAAATTTACACTGTTATTTAGACAATTCTGTCATGGTATGATTGCATTCACCTCCACTAAGAAAATTAACTTCAATAAGCCTGCTGAGTTCTGTGGCTCAAGTTATTCAGATTGTTGTGTTAGTCCTCAGATCAGTTTTCTAGGTGTGCAAAATGGTTTGGTGCTGATCTAGCTGCATTTCAGGAATGAGAGAAGCAGAGAACTTGGCCCCTCCCCTTGCATTGTTTTTTTATGTTTATTATTTTTGAGAAAAAGAGAGAGACAAAGAGGAGAGTGGGGAGGGCAGAAAGACAGGGAGACACAGAATCTGAAGCAGGCTGCAGGCTCTAAGCTGCCACCACAGAGCCTGATGCGGAGGTTGAACCCATGAACCATGAGATCATGACCTGAGCTGAAGTCAAACGCTTAACCAACTGAGCCACCCAGGCACTCCACAAAATTAGCTTAAATAGACCAAAGTATTGTTTGTATTATAAAGGTGTTGATAGAATTCTCTACTGTTGTTAAATGCTGAGATAATTACTAAAAATATTTGAAAAAGTTTAAGTTTTATCAAATCAACAAGTGCCCTGAATTTTCACCCTCTGCTTAGCAGGGGACTTTATGGAAAAGGCACAAAAATTTGACCTACTTAGACTGACACAGAAGTTGTCCTTCTAAATTTGAGATCAGTCCAGTTGGCAGCGTGACACTGACAGGCTTAATCCCTCCACTAACTGCCATTTCTGCAACTAACAAGGATTACGGGGGGTCACACTGTCCATCTGTCATCCTTTCCAGTGAGTAAAATTATTTTATATTTAATGTAAAAGCCCATGACTATTCCTCTTAACCAGTGGTAACACTGCCTCATATACTTTTGTAAAGCAAACCTCACCCACTCTATTTGGGATCTCCTAAACACTTTGAGGAGGTGCCCTATATGTGTACAATGTCCCACCTGTGCCTAACAGGAAATAGAAAGCCCAGAGAGCAAATGTCTATTCTAAGAGTATTGGTTTAAACTGTGTTGAAAGGAAATTAAAAAACAACTCTGTCAATACCAATGTTATTATAATTCATACTCAGTATTCATATAGTGCCTGGCACAAATATTATCTATAAGTTTAACAACAATCCAACACAATGTTTCTTTTTCTGCTGGTGGAGAATCTGAGGCTAAAAAGTTAAGTATCAAAGCAAAGCTATACTTCCAGCTGAGTTACAATCGGCATAATTCCTAACATTTCTATTTTACCCAATAACCAACTAACTTTTGTTCATTCATTCTTTCTTCCTCTTTCTTTTGAGAGGGAGGGAGAGGGTGCAAGTAAGCAGGGGGCAGAGAGAGAGAGAGAGAGAGAGAGAGAGAGAAAGTGAGAGGGAGAGAGAGAGAAGTGGGGCTTGCGTTTTACCCAAAGTGGGACTTGTGCTCATCTGAAGCAGGACTCACCCAAAGCAAGGCTCAAGCTCACTTGACGTGACTTAAACTCACTGTGAGATCATGATCTGAGCCAAAGTCAGATGCTTAACGACTGAGCCACCAGGTGCCCTGTGACCGAATACTCTTTCCTCTTCTTCTTTTTCCTCCCTGCTTTTTAAGTCCGCAGTCTACTTGATTGCCACTTTTGGAATACTTTTCTCTATTCTCTACTTTCTAGGACTTTCTGAACGTTGAGCTTGGCTTTCCTATCTAAACCATGATTCTATTAGACTCATTTTATAAAATTCTGTGTCTTTGACTGGGTTTATAAATGTGGTGACCCAGCTCAGTTCCTCCCTTCCTAGGAAACATCTTGCCAGAGATTGCTTCTTCAACTGAACTTCTATCGATGGCCTCTTCTAGCTCTTTTCACATAAGGACAGATGCTATAAACTAGAGGCTGGTGGGTCATATCTACCGTAACATGTTTATCGAATCCCATAATGTTGTTCGTTGTGTTTTCTTTTTAGCATTGTGGCCACATTGAAATGGATTTATTTCAGAAATTTGACACAAAATGGGATATATTATGTAACTCCATTTATATGAACTACCCAGAATAGGTAAATCCATTGAAATAGAAAAAGCATATTGGTCATTTCCGGTTGCTGGAAGAAAAGGGATTGGAGAGCGTTGCATAATGGGTACAAGGTTTTATTTCAGAGTGATAGGAATGTTTTGAATCTAGATAGAGTTGGTGATTGCAAAACATTCTGAATGTACATGTACTAAATGCTACTGAATTTTTTATACCTTAAAATGGTTAAGTTTATGCTATGTGACTTTCACATAAATGAATGAATGAACGGACTGATGTCAAATTTCATGCCTTGCTTCGGAAACTGTTCTCTTATTCTCACCATGTAACCATCAGCTAGAACTCAGTGGACACTACTCCATTAGACCAGAAGCTGTGTCTTAAGGACCATCATCACCAGACTCTAAGTTTTTCTATCACATTTTTATTTAAGTTCTAGTTAGTTAACATATAGGGTAATGTTAGTTTCAGGAGTAGAATTTAGTAACTCATCACTTACATATAACACCCAGTGCTCATCATAACAAGTGTCTTCCTTAATGCCCCTTGCCCATTTAGCCCATTCCCCTGCCCACGTCCCCTCCAGCAACCCTCAGTTTGCTCTCTATCATTAAATGTTTCTTATGGTTTGCTTCCATCTCTCTGTTTTTCCCCCTTTTCATATGTTCATACATTTTGTTTCCTAAATTCCATATATAAATGAAATCATTGTGGTATTTATCTTTCTTTGACAGCTGTCACTTTAATAAACTTTGTTTTCTTTACCAAAATGTGAGGCAATACTTTCCCTTCTATTTTGAATGACAACCTAGCTGCATAGACTGTTGTTGGCTGCATATATTTCTCATTCAGAAAGTTGAGTTTATCTCACCACTCCTCTGGCCTGCCCAGTTTCTGTGGACAGATCTGCTGCGAACCTGATCTGTCTTCCTTTGTAGGTTAAGGACATTTTTTAACCTTTGCTGCTGTTCTTTGTATCGTTTGTAAATTTGACTATGATATGTTTTGGTGATGGCCTACTTTTAATTTAATGAGAGTTATCTTTGCTTCTTAGATTTCAATGTCTGGTTCCTTCCGAAGATTAGGGAAGCTTTCAGTTATAATTTGCTCAAATAAACCTTCTGCTTCTTTTTTTTTCTCTTCTTCGGAGTTCTTATGATATGAATATTACTATGCTTTAAGAGGTTACTGAATTCTATAAGTCTACACTGATGACCCAATACCTTTCTTTTCCACTTTTTCAGTTTCATTATTTTCCATGATTTTATCTCTTATATCACTGATTAATTTCTCTGCCTTGTCCACCTTCATTGTCAGGGCATGCATTCAAGTTTGCTTCTTAGTTACAGCATTTTTTATTTTGGCCCGGCTAGTTTTTCATTCTGTTATTTCTGCAGTAAGGGATTCTCTAGTATCTTCTATCTGTTCTCAAGCCAAGTGAGTATCCTTATGATTATTTTTTTAAACTCTGGTTCAGACATTTTATTTGTATCTGTATTGATTAAATCCCTGCTGTGACTTCTCCCTGTTCTTTCTTTTGGGGTGAATTCCTCTGTCTTGTCATTTTATCTGGGCTGCTGTTTTGTGTGTGTGTGTGTGTGTGTGTGTGTGTGTGTGTGTGTGTGTAATTTTTAGGAAAGTCTGTTGTATTCCTGTTCCTGAAAATAATGACTACTTAAGAAGAGGTTCTAAAGAAGAAGAAGAAGAAGAAGAAGAAGAAGAAGAAGAAGAAGAAGAAGAAGAAGAAAAAGAAGAAGAAGAAGAAGAAAAAGAAGAAGAAAAAGAAGCAGCAGCAGCAGCAGCAAAAGCAAAAGCAACAGCAGTTGCAACAGCAGCAGCTAGATCCTAGGTATGTTTTGGTGTGCTTGTTTAAAAAAACATAAATCCCAAAACACAAATAAACAAAAGCCAAAAAAAAAAAAGGAAGCTAGATCCTGTCTCCCCTAGAACTGAAGATTTTCAGGGCTCTAGGATCAGCAGACTTGGTGCAGGTGAAGGGTTTGTGCTGGTCTGAGGGTGGGGACCACAGCGTTACTTCTTGGGCAGACTCGCCCCAGTGGAGGTGCACCTGCTGGGTGCACTGGGGTGGGGTTTGGTGCAAGCGGCTCCAGGTCCCACTTGGTGGTGCTGTTTTGCTTACTATAGTCAGACCAAACTCTATTATTGACTTAGTCTGGGAGCAAAAGTCAGGGCCAATTTTCTACATGCCTTAGCTGTTCATTTTACTGTAGCAGAGCTATTTCTCTGCACACTTGATCAAAAGCAGGAAAAGGAAAAACAATGCTGAAAGATCTACACCTTTAAAGAAAAATAAGGTTCGGTGGAGAAGTAAGAAAACAGATTTCCTTTCAGGAAAACAAGGATATTCTTTTATGTGTAATATGCAAACAAAGTATATCAATGTTGAGCCAACATCAAATGGGAAGTTTACGCCTTTACCTACCTCTGTGGGCATTGTACAGGTGATCCCTAACTCAGAGTGACATTTTAGTAATTGAAACTAACAGCAGTGGATTGGAGGAGGTCAAGTGGACAGAAAGGGGAAACAATAGAGACAAACAGCAGAAGCATAAAATGAATAGTATTTCATTTTTCATACTATCCCCAATACTCTGTATGATGGCAAAAAGACAATTACTGGCTCCCTCCTCTAAAAAAGTGAAAATCATGGAATCATGTCTGAAATCAATTGGAAAAAAAATGAACCAGTGTGCTTATACTCATCTAATAGTTTCTTCACTTCAAAGCCTGTGTGGTAAAGAGTTTAACCTTGCCCCCAAAGAATTCTGAGCTTTTCCCTTGGCTTCTGAGAGGTAATCACTAACCTTTTGGAATGACAGGTCAGAAAGGAGTGTCTGTTTTTCTGGGCCTTGGTTCACCAGATGGTCTAACACTATGATGTGGGGGGGGGCTGGCTATGCATAGGGGGGACAGCCACACCAGAAAATCCAGCAATGTTATTTAGAGTCAGGCTGTATTAGACCACCTACAGACTGAGCTCAACTATATGGGCAATGAACTTGTCAACCATACCTGTGTAAAGAAACCCTGATAAAACCTTGGAACACTGAGGCTTGGGTTTATTTCCTTTGTTGTCAATATTCCAAGTATATTGTCACACTGATGCCAGGAATGCAATGTGTCCTGATGCCCCAGCGGGAGGACAGTGGGAGCTCTCTGTCTGGTACCTCCCTGGACTCCATCCTATGTGCTTCAGCCATTGAGTGATTTTCATTTGCATCCTTTCCGTGAAATAAACTGTAACCATGAATATGACAGCTTTCAGTGAGCTCTGAGTCCTAGAAAGTTTGCAAATATGTGAGTGGCTTTGAGATCCCCACAAACCTGCCGTTGGTGTCAGAAGTGAGGGCAGTCTTGTGTGCACTATGTGCCCTCTAATTTTGGTAGTGGCTAAAACTCTTCACAGTGCCCACTCTTGACTTTTTAAAAAATACATACATGCGTGTGTGTGCATGTGCACACACACACATGTATTTTGATTACTTCATGGGAGTAGAATTCATGGGGACAGGGACAAACTTCACCTTTTATTTTACCCACTTCCATACTGCTTTAAAATTTTCTCTTTTTTAATGTTTTTATTTATTTTTGAGAGAGAGAGAGAGAGAGAGAGAGAGAGAGAGAGAGAGAGAGAGAGAGAAAGCGTGAGCAGGCAAGGGTCAGAGAGAGAGGGAGACACAGAATCCGAAGACAGACTCCAGGCTCCCAGCTAGCTGTCAGCACAGAGCCCGATGGCAGGGCTCAAACCCACAAACCATGAGATCATGACCTGAGCCAAAGTCGGACACTTAACCGACTGAGCCACCCAGGCGCCCCATGCTTTAAATTTTTCTAAGTATACATTACTTTTAAAATAAAACACATTTAAAAAATTAAGAATCTCCTCTTTTTGACATTACCCCTTTATCAAACAAGAAACACTGCGGAGAAGAAAGATATTGTGTAAAGATAACAGAAATAGTGAAACAAAGCCAATCACAGGAATACATAATTAAGGTGAAATTATGCACCATACATGATAATTTATTTTAATGCTTGGCAATATTTAAAAAAGTATATTGAATTGGGTGTATGATGTGCTTGATTTTGAATAGCAATTAAGTTATTTAAACTATAATTAGAATTTTAAAGGAATTCATCATAATTTCTCTAAAAATGCACACTGAGTCATAATATTGCTTTACGAAAACCACATCAAAGAACTATTTACATAAAACTTGAGAAGTTTCATAAGTTTGTATCTATGCATATATTGGACAACAGAGATCTTTAGTCAAAAAAAAACCCTCAAACTCCTCTAAAATTCAAATTTGGGGCTAAAATAAGTATTTGGAAATAGTATTGAGAGATAGTAGACTTTAAGAAGTATAGAGAATGCTAAAATAAAATGAAATAATAAAGTAAAATGATAAAATAAAACAATAAGAATCTGCTGATTTCTCCCTCTTCTCTCTCCTGTCCATTTTAGCAGCTAGAGAAATGTTTCATGATGTCGAAGACAAAACTGTGTCAGAGAGAAAATGAGCAAAGGCTGCTTCTTCCTA
This sequence comes from Suricata suricatta, assembly GCF_006229205.1. Classification (NCBI taxonomy): domain Eukaryota; kingdom Metazoa; phylum Chordata; class Mammalia; order Carnivora; family Herpestidae; genus Suricata; species Suricata suricatta. The sequence continues at coordinate 96,355,567 of NC_043704.1, read as the reverse complement.
AACTGGGCAAGGGAACCCATCTGTCATTACTTTCTTTTTAGCAGGTGCACTTTTTAAAAAAATGTTTACTTATTTTTGAGAGAGAGAGAGAGAGAGAGATCATGAGCGGGGCATGGCAGAAAGAGAGAAAGGGAGACACAGGATCCAAAGCTGGCTCTAGGCTCTGAGCTGTTCTTACTAGAGCCTGATGCAGAGCTCAAACTCATGAACCAGGAGATCATGACCTGAACTGAAGTCGGACACGTAACTGCCTGAGCCATTCAGGTGCCTCAGCAGGTGTTCTAAAGTGGTAGAAAGTAGAATAAGTCTATAGTGGAAAAAAGAGGAAACACAGTCTCTTCTTGGCAAAAAGGTGGGGTTTTTGGAAATGGAAGAGACTTTCTATCTGAACGTCAGCATTCCTTGATTGGCATCCATGGGGGCAACTGAACAATCTGGGGATATTTCAAAAGAAGAGGAAGTGTTCAGTCTTAGGGTGGGGGCGTTCCACAGCTGACCATTTTCTGAAACAAGTGGGGGTGTCTGTGGAATCCTTTTATTGAGGTCAAACTACCACAATGGTCCTTTGGGAGCAGACAGGGATGGTTACCATGGCAGGCGGTCTCTCAGTGCAGATAGCATCGGCCAGCGATCAGCTACTATTCCAGGTGTGGTCACTGGCCTTTCCCTTCTGTTCTACCTTTTCTCCTCCACACTATCCCTCATGCACTCCGACTTTCCTTTGAGCTTCACTTTGATCTTTACTTTGACATTCTTCATTGCTTTGACCTTATTTCTGATCCTTAAACACGTGACACCTGTTCCTGCCCTGGAGCCACTGGTCTCTCTTTCCTCTCCCTGGAACATTCTCCTCCTGGATCTGCACGTGGCTCAATCTTCCTGCTACTCAGGCTTTACCTAACCACCTCACTTAAACGAATCTTTTAAACGAAGGAAAGAGAAAGAATCTATAATTCAAATTTTCTTATGTATGCATAGTGATACTCTGAAAGTTACAAGGGAATGGATAGTTCTGGGAGTGAGCAGTAAGAACAATCTGAGAACGGGGGTGAGCACTGGAGGGGAACTTTTACCATATATGTATTTTTTAATATTCTGATTTTGAACCATATGAATGAATTACCTGTTCAAAATGTTTTTTAAAACTGAAAATACATTAACATGAACAGCAGTTCATTAGCCAGCCACCATCACTGTATCTTGGGTGTGTGCTTTTCTGAAAAATACTTTTTCTACCTTCATAGCTAGTTAATAATGTGTCTGAGCATAGAAGGCTAAATTGAAGATAATTTCAGCACAGAATTTTGAATACACTTTCCATCCCTGTTATCTAGTATCCAGTGCTCCTGATCAGGAATTAAATGTTTTCTTTTCTTTTTTGTGGGTGACCCTTTTTTCCCCTCCTCTTAATGGAAACTTTTAGAACCATCTCTGTATCTCTAGTGTTTTTTCCCCAACTTAAAAAAATGTAGTAAAATACAATAGCATGAAATTTACCATTTAACTGGATAGTTCATGTTTAAATGTATAGTTCACTGGTATCAAGTACATTCACATTGTGTAAACGTCACCCCCATTTATCTCCAGAACTGTTTCCAGTTTGCAAAACTTAAATTCTGTATCCACTACATAATAACTCCCTATTCCCACCTCCTGTCTTTCTGACTTTATGAATTTGGCAACCACCATTCTCTTTCTATTTTATGAATTTGACTACTCTACACACTTCATATGAGTGGAATCATGCAGTTTTTATATCTTGTGTTTTTAGAGCACTTTTCAACATTTCTTTATTCATTTGTTTATTGTCTGTCACCTCCATTGCATTTTAAGTTCTGTGGGAGCATGGGTACTGCTCTCCTGATCATCTCTGTATCCTCAGAACTGACGGCAATGCTTTCAAATGAGTAAGAAGTGACTTGATGGATATTAAATGTACCAAACATGCTAGCTCCTCTCTGAGGAGGAATTCTCTACACCACTTTCCCAGAAGATGCCTGAACCTGGTAGATATTTGACATGTCATCAGCTGCTTGGGATACGGGGAGGCTTGGGTTTGATCTCGATTATCTGAATTTCAGACTCCCTGTCTGTGTAATATCATAATGAAATAACCCAAATAAGTCCCCATTCAGTATAATGAGGATCAAACTACTACCATAGACAATTTGGGGAAATTCTTATTATGAGAAATCCTTAGGTGGAGTTTCTTAGTTAGCAAAGAAGGGGTGTTTCTCTCTCTTGTCTTGAAGCATATTATTCTATAGTCATAAGTTAAATACCAGCTTATCCTCTGCTTAATAGAACCTTGGTTATAATCCAATCTTCCTTTCTTTCTGGGATAGATTTAGGCTGTACAGGGGGTCATCAACCTATTCTTAAAGGGCTAGATGTTCAATATTTTGGGCTTTGTAGGCCATATGATTTCTGTCCAAGCTATTCAACTCTGCTGTTGTAGCACAAAAGTAGCCCAGAAAACAGACACTATGTAAAGAAGGAATGAGTATAGCTGTGTTCCAATAACACTTTTTAAAATGGATGCTGAAATTTTAATTTCATGTAATTTTCACGTGTTACAAAATATAATTCTTCTTTATATTTTTTCTACCCATTTAATCAAAACCATTCTTAGCGCCTAGCCATATAAAAAATGGCAGTGAGCCCAATTTGGACCATGGGAAGGAATTTACCCATCTCTGGGCCAGACTATTGTCACCTTGAAGAAAGAATTACCTGTAAAGTGTAAAGCATAAATCCGAGGTAGTGCAGGGCACACAGAAGACAAAATAAAGATGCTCACAGTTCACTGAGTATGAATGTTCTTGAAACCAGCAGGAGAAGAAGAACTTTGTTAACTCACTGTAGCAATGGCCGCCACATATATAAACACACAGGTTGACCTATAGCAATAACTACCATGTGTATAAAGACACAGGTACACTAAAACATGCCACCCTCAAGTAATAGTTTTAACTTCTATTTCTTCCTAAAAGAAATTATTCTAGGACTAAATTTAGACACTAACTGAAAAGCCTCCATTGAGCCAAGTTGCATAGCTAGTGCCTTCTTACTAGAAAGAAAAAATACATCACATTGGTTGCATTAAGAGTTCATGCACACGTATAAATTCTTCTGCTGGGTCTCCTTATTGTCCCCTCTGTTCTTTATTTTTAATCACTCAGCTTAAGGATTAAATCTGCAACATTCTAGGAGAGTTTGTATGTAGATGCCACAAAGTTTAAAGATCAGCAAACTGCAGCACAGAGTCTTAACAAACTTTCTTAAAGGAACACAGCTACCACATGCAGACCCCCTTGCAGACCCAGGTGGTGTGACCCTAGAACTTGCTCTTTTCACCACTCCGCTATTTTTAAATCATCACACCTCCTGATTTCCAAGCTAATAATATTCTTTCTCTGCAATGGTAATTGTTTCCTCTAGAAAGACAGAGCGAGAGCTAAAAATATTTCACCTACTTCAATAAATACACTGTGATATATAAATATTCTAGGCTTCAGTACAGACTATAATAGTCTCATCAGCCTGGCAGAGTGAGCCCTGCCCGAGACCTTCCCAGGGAAACCACCTGGGTTCTACACACAAAACCGAAATCGCCTTTTCGCAAGTAAGTGTGGGATATTTTTTAAACATAGGATAAAAATATATTTGTCTATAAAAATGCTCACCTTGCCAAGTTTCAATATATATGCAAAGCATAATTAAATAAATACATTTCAAACTGGTGCCCATAAAATACCTGTGGATGAAAGCGTTTCCGCCAATATAAAAGGCTAAGCCAAGTCCAGGTTATTTTTAAATATTAATTGTATTATGCACTGCAGGTACCGTGGTCTCTTTTGAAGGAAGGATTTGGGTCAAATGTCAATTCCAGAATGTTAGATATTGGTTCTGGCAGGCAATCCCCTGCATCAAACATATCTGGGAAGCCAAATTATAAAGATATGAAGACCTATGGTGATAATGGTCCTTTCTTTCCCAGTAGTTAATACATTTTTAATCTCATAATTTATCATTGCCATTGATAAGTTAAAAAAAAAAGTAGTGTAGGTTGACCTTCAGTAATAAGGAGAAAATTAGATAGAAAATGCCACTTTTTGATGAGGCAATTACTCAGTGTTCTTTCTTCTCATATTTAAAGCTACTTCCTAAGTCTTCAATCCCTCCTACCCCAAATAAGAAATAAAAATATCTTGAACTTAACTGCGTCATGTAAGTCATGAAGTATTTTCACATATATGAACTAAGTGTATCTCTACAACACTGATAGGGGTCCCTGATCCTTGGCACGGGGAAGGAAATTGAGGAAGATTAGATGAGGTTGCTGGATAGTTTTCTCCCTCTTTTCTTGGTTTTCTGGAGTGAATCATTTCATTACCCAAGGTCTCCTAAGAAGACATTGTGGAGCAATGAGACTATGGTGAGTATTCCATAAATTTTCCAGTAAGTGGATAGAGATATTTAAGTGTGGGTGGGATACGACAAATGTTGCTGCTTGTCTTTTGGCTTACTTTACTGAAAGTAGTACTTTCAGGCACTACTGCGTTCTTACTCTATAACAGGCTGTATAAAAAGCGTTTAGTGTACATTCCCATTGTAGCCATCACAATCCCTTAAGTGGTGAGTACATATAGATGTGGAAATTGAGGTTTAGAGACATTAATTTATCTTATGATTTAAGATCATACATCTAGTAAATGGTTAAGTAGAGGTCAACCCAGGCCTGTAGACCCTAAATCCTAAGCTGTTCTATCCTCTTCACTAATTCTTTAGAATTATAATATATAATACTATATTCCATATTTTACTTAGCTGTGTCATTTTATGGGACTTTTAGGGAACTGAGTTTCCTATTTCATATACAAAAATTAAATAACTTGAAAAAATTCTGATGTCAGTTGTAGGCTTTTTTTTTTAATTTGCTTTATTTTTGATAACATTATATACTGTGGAGGCTAGAAAGAGGAGGCTACGAAAAGCCAACCAGAAGCTTCTACTTACTTGTGTTCATTATGGCACATAGGACATGGCAGATGGCAGAGACACAAGAGAGATCATATTGACAGAGTGGTGAGGGACACCCGTGTGGCTCAGTCAGTTAAGCATAGGACTCTGAGTATCCACTCTTGATCTTGCCATTTTGTGAGTAAGAGCTCTGCATTGGGCTCTGTACTGTTGGTGCTAAGTCTGCTTGGGAGTCTCTCCTCTCCCTTCCTCTCTGCCCCTCCCCGTTTATGCTCTCCCTCTCTCTCGCCAAATAAATAAATACATTTTTTTTAAAAGAAAGAGTGGGTGAGTTCTCATCAATGAAATCTTAGGGAAAGTTTCCTTTTATGAGTCTGACTTAAGGTAGGACCAGCTTACTTCCCTGGTATCTTTTATGTCATGGGGCCGTGTGCTCTCCTAAGGCTGTTGACAACAGCCCCACACCTCACAAAGCATGATTACTGAGCAAGGGTTCCAATAGTTGGGACAGATTTGGACAACTTGACCCACTTGGAATCCATGTCAGAGGTAGGCCTCAAGCTCAAGTTTTTTTTATTTTTTAATTTTAATTAATTTATTTTTTCTGAGCTCCCTGGTTTTCCCAAGTTTAACTGGGCACACTTGGGGACAGGGAGGCTCTGCAGGTAAAAGATGGTGGCCTCTTGGTGGTGCAGCGCGCTTGTCCTGACAACGCAGGGCCCGGCGGGCGGTGGGAACTTGATCTTGGAGTTGTGGAACTGCTGCCCATCCTAGGCCATTGCTCACTGCAGTCTCCTCCACTTTTATGATCCGAAAGGAGTGGGCCTGGGCTCCCATGTCTCCGTAGCCCTGGGTGACAGCGCCCTCAGTGGTCAGGTCCCGTTACTCCCTGTGCCTGTTGTGCGTTCCACAGCGCACCCAGGTGCCAAAGTTCCTCCCCAGCAAGGGGGAGTTCTTGACCTCCTGTCCTCTGTGGACAATTCCCCGGAAGACTTCCTCCTCTTCTTCAGCTGAGACACAAAGTACCAGAAGCAGGACTTGGCGACAACATGATTACAGGCAAAGATTCGCAGGTGATAAAGGGACTGAGTAATGCATTCGGGGGCGGGCGGGCAGCTCTGCACCATGTTGTTGTAGTCCTGCAGTGTGCCCAAGCCTCAGGCCTTCCGGTGCACTCTCCGCTCTCACAGCCACCCACGAAAGGCCCAAGTGCTTTAAACATGTGCTTGAAAATAGAACATCACTTTGATGCAAGCAGCTCCAACTGTTGGCAAAATCACAGGGAACACATTTACAGATTAACACTCTTAACCTTGGGCAGCCCTGGTTTCCTGGACCTTAAGGGCTCAGGACCTACAAACTTCCTTTGGGAATATGAGGGGCTATATTCTGCCCCCCCTTCTCTCCATCTCTGCCTTGTCAGGCACTTCTTTCATCTAGTTCAGTAAGTTGTACTGGATCCAACGATAACTCTTAGACACAGGAAAGTTTGAAGGACCGGCAGCTAGTATCACCTGCCTATCAGTGTTTTGTTTTATTTTTTAAATTATTTTTTATTTATTTTTCAGAGACAGAGAGAGATAGCGTGAGCATGGGAGGGTCAGAGAGAGAGGGAGATACAGAATCTGAAGCAGGCTCCAGGCTCTGAGCCAGCTGTCAGCACAGAGCCCGACGCGGGGCTCGAACCCACAAACCATGAGATCATGACCTGAGTGCCGGACGCGACGGAGCCCCCCAGGTGCCCCGTCTTATCAATGTTTCAATGAAAAGGGAAAACTCTGATGTTTGATTAGCAGTCCCTCCCCTCCACAGAAAGAATTCTGGATGGTAGGATCTCAGCAGTGATATAGGGCTTACAGTGAGAAATGGGATATCGAGAAGGGAGAAATCACTTTTAGGAGGAGGTTCATCTTTAAGGCTAGAGTCTGCAGAACTGGATTTGAATCTGGGGCTATACAATTCCTTCGGTTGTGTGATCAAGTACAAGCGATTTATCTTCTGTAATTCCTAGCTTCTTTATCTGTAATGGGACCAATGAAAAAATGTTTTTCAAAGGGTTGTTGTGCATGATTAGATGATGCTACTTAAGTACTTTAAAATGATTAGACAAAAAGACCTATGTGCACTTCCAGCCCTCAACCACACAGCCATGGCCAAGTGTGTGGCTTGAGGCTAATGACTCAAAGTATTTGTGTGTGTGTGTGTGTGTGTGTGTGTGTGTGTGTGTGTGTGTGTGATGAATCTTCAGGATCTTACATTTCAGATTTCCGTTTGTTCCTCAAGCAAATAAAAGGACAAAGCACCTTCCTATTTCTTATTTAAAAGTCATAATGCCACAACCCTTCTCTGGTCCTCCCTAGGGTGTTTTAAAAGCACCAGCAAGGGCTTGCTTGGGTTTAGGGATACGTTTTGAACCATAAGTTAAAAGCAGATGAGATGTTCTTAACTCACAGTTCAATTACTGTGTGACTTGGAACAAGTCACCTCACCTTTTTGAGCTTTGATCCCACCTTAAAACATGAGTTCTTGCGAGAATTGATGAGGTAATATTTAAAACACATGCAAAAAATTTAGCACATGATATAGAACTGATGGATGCTGCTGTTATCGTGACTTACTGTTGTATTTACTGAACCCAGCTGATGAGCGAGTACAACTTCTCTGGTATGGGACCTGGGCTTCCAAGCAGCAAGTGAGATCTGAAAGTATAATGGTCCCAGTATTTGTTCTTATAAGCTTCCTATGATTCAATCCTTAAAGTATTTTGTTCTGTGGAAAAAGTAAAAAAGAAGGAAGGTGGTTTGGAAAGCGGGCAGAATGTTGCTTCGCTGAGTTACACTGGTGGCAAAAGCCAGCATTGGAATTCCTGGAGAAGCGGCCCATCATTAACTGTTAGGGCAACAAATCCTCGCAAACATCTTCATATTACAGCGTGCTTGTTGTTTGGGGCACCTCCTGGCTATCCTTTTCTCTTTCTTGGGTCAGAGATACATACACTGAATGGCTCTAAAAATTTACCCGAAGACCACAAGCACTTCTTTGACTGACAAGTCGGGAGCATTGCTACCGGAGGGAATCCCAGGTTACTTTTCCAGGTCACTTTTCAGAAAGCTTTGTTACTTTATGTAGATTTGATCCACACAAACAGTACATCTGGGATAAAGTGACAGCTTTCTAAAGCCTCCCTTTTAAATAATGTTCGAGGGCCCAGAGAACTAATTGTTTCGCTAGCGACCAAAGATGTCATTCTCCCTTGTACCTTTGCAACTCCAGAGGGTTAGAGTTGGCAAATTTGTCAGTGAATCTAGATACAATTAAAATTCCTAGAACAAAGTCTCGTCTGTTTTTAGGCATGGATGCTGATTTTTAATATTTTTGTGCTAATCTACTTGGGAATAGTAGGACTCCTTGATTTAGTGAACATTTACTGAATCATCAAGTTCATTGCAGAATGTTGAACATAGACACCTCAGTGGGGGCAGGTGTGTGCTTCAGACAACCGACTCAGGTGTACAAGAATGGAAATAAATTTTTTTCTCTAGGGAGAAGGAGCAGATCAAATTTTTGAGGGCTTTTCCCCCTTTTTTTCCCCTCTCACCCTGAATTTTTTCTTCCTGTCATCTAGAAAGGTAGCTTGTTTTGCTTCATTCCTTCCCGGGAGGATTATGACACTTTCCAAAGAAGAAGTCACGGAAAACCTTCCTGGATTTTGTTTCCAAAAGCCTAAGCCAAGGTTAACAAATCCAAATGCTTAGAAGAGTCTGGCAGATAAAGCGATGGGAGGAGTGAGCTGGAAGGGTCTGTGGTGAGCTGGAGGGCGGGTGGTTTGGACAAAGAAGGCAGCTGCTGCACTACCCCCGCTTTTGTTCTGTGGGATGTGAGCCCAGAAGGGCCAGACTTCCAATTTTTTAAAGCGAAAGTGGAAATCCAACTTTTTTAATACTGAGAAATTCCAGCCCCAGCCTTCTTGGGAGAAGAGAATTAGACAAAGAGGTAGGTTCCCCCAAGACAAAAGATGAATTTTCCTGGGTTCAGAAAGAAATAGAATTTTGTGGGTTCCACAGAAATAGAGATATTTAGCCAGTGCCTCATGGCAGCCCCTCCACGGGTTGAGGAGAAGGGAGGAGTGGCTTCATGGTTCCCTATGGAGGAGGGATCCTAGGAACTAGGATTTCCAGAGAAGCCTCCAAAAATTTCAGCAAACTGATAAAATGAGTTTTGGTGTAGAATCCCATTTCAAGGAAAGAAAAGAAACTACGGATATAAAAAAATTAACTTAAAATGCTTAATATGATTACATAAAATAATGCGGTTGCTGTAAGTTTAACTACTTATAGCAGAGTAGTTTAACATAACCTGGTTTCAAATACGGAGTTAAAATTTTGAATGTCATTTACTTGCTGATCATTTTGAGGAAACTTATGTAAACCCTCAATGTTTTCTCATCTTTAAAATGGAAATGGTGCTTAATAATTCCAGGCCTAGCCCATGGCATTATGAGAATTAAGGTAAATAATATGTGTATATCTGGTATGTTGAACAAGCAGGGCTCAAGATAAGTAGAATATAAAGATACAGTCATCTTTATTTTAATCTCCTATCATCCTTTTGAAAAGGAAAGTCCTTCCTCAGCTGTTGGTTGAAAATGCACCTGGGTGGCTCAGTCAGTTCAGCGTCCGACTTCGGCTTGGGTCATGATCTCACAGTCCGTGGGTTTGAGCCCCACGTCAAGCTCCGTGCTGACAGCTCAGAGCCTGGAGCCTGCTTCAGGTTCTGTGTTTCCCTCTCTCTCTGCCCCTCCTCTGCTTGCTCTCTGCCTCTCTCTCTCTCAAAATAAAAGAAAGACATTAATAAAATTTTGTTTAAAAAGAAAAGAATGCAGGTTGATTGATGAATTTTCGGCTTCATTTTAGAGATTAAAAGGCTTTTCAGATATTCAAGGTTGCAAACCCTATTTCAATTCGGAAAATGGTCTGATCCTCTATAAAAGTAGTATTTCCAAATTTGATTTAAAGTTAGATCTTCTCTTTTCTCTCATCTGGTAGATGGGAAGGGGAAAGGAAGGCTCTTAGTTGTTTGGCACTGCTGTAAGATGGCATAGTGCCCAGGGGCCAGCAGGAGGCTGAATGTGGACCACGTTTATATGGACTTCCGGGGCCTCCTCTACGAGTCTCCTACAGATGCAGGCAATGCACTGTCCTACGGTCAGCTCCGTCCCCTCACTGTCCTTGTTTTTGCTTGTTTCTTTGTTTTGTTTTTGTTTTCCCTTCTGGTGGTCTACCATGCAGACTAGATTGCTTGCCATCCTTTTATTTCCCCCAGACAGTCCTCTGAGGTAGGTTTTCAAACAGCCCCATGCTGGCACATGGCAAGTGTTAAATACAGATTTGAAGGGGTACGTGCATCCCAATGTTCATAGCAGCATTATCAACAATATAGAGAGCCCAAATGCCATCAACTGATGAATGGATAAAGAAGATATTGTGTGTGTGTGTGTGTGTGTGTGTGTGTATACACACACACATATATACAAATTATGGGTTTGTTCACAGATGAGAAAGGACTAGAGAGCTTCACCAGAAACACCAACTCTACAGGTAGCACAGTGGCACTAAATTCATATCTTTCAATAATTACTCTGAATAAAAATAGCTCCAATCTAAAGACATAGGGTATCAGAATGAATAAAAAACAAGACTCACATATATGCTGCCTACAAAGGATTCATTTTAGGCTTAAAGGTGTCTATCAGTGAAATATGGAGAACCATCCACCATGCTAAGAACACCAAAAGAAAGCTGGAATAACCATACTTAATTCAGACAAACTAAAAGCAAACACTAACGAGATGAAGAAGGGATCTCTCCATCAGGAAGATCTAACAATTTTAAATACTTATGCCCTCAACCTGGAACACTCAAATATATAAATCAATTAATAACAAACATGAAGGAACTCATTGATAATATTGCAATACTAGTAGGGGACTTTAACACCCACTCACAGCAATGGACAAATCATCCAAGCAGAAAATCAACAAGGCAACTTGGCTTTGAATGACACACTGGAACAGATGGACGTAACAGACATATTCAGAACATTTCATCCTAACGTAGCAGAATACACATTCTTTTGAGTTCACAAGGAACATTCTCCAGAATTGATAACCTACTGGGTTACACACAAATCATAGATGTAGAAGTACAAAAAGTTAAAAAAGATTGAGATCATACCATGTATATTTTCAGATCATAATGCTATTAAACTTAAAGGCAACCACAAGAGAACCCTACACTTTAATGAGCTAGAAGAGGAAGAGCAAATAAAGCCAAAACCAGCAGAAAAAGGGAATTAATAAACACTGAAGCAGAAATAAATGATATAGAAACAAACAAACAAAAAACCAGTAGAACAGATCAACAAAACTGGAAGCTGGTTCTTTGAAATAATTAACAAAATCGATAACCCCCCCTAGCCAGACTTATCCAAAAGAAAAGAGAAAGGACCCAAATAGATAAAATCACAAATGAAGGAGGCGATATCACAATCAACACCATAGAAATACAAACAATTATAAGAGAATACTACAAAAAACTATAGGCCAACGCACTGGGCAACTGTCCACACATGGACAAATTCCTAGAAACTCACAAACTACCAAAACTGAAATACGAAGAAAGAGAAAATTTGAAAGACCCATAACCAGCAAAGAAATTGAATCAATAATCAAAAACTTTTCAACAAACAGAACTCCAGGGCTGGATGGCTTCCCAGGGGAATTCTACCAAACATTTAAAGAAAAGTTAATTCTTATTCTTCTCAAAGTGTTCCAAAAAAATAGAAATGAAAGGAAAACTTCTAAACTCATTCTCCAAGGCCAGTATTATCTTGATTCCAAAACCAGACAAAGACCCCATGAAAAAGGAGAACTATAGACCAATTTCCCTGATGAACATGGATGCAAAAATTCCCAAGAAGATACTACCGAACTGGATCCAAAAAGACATTAAAAGAATTATTCACCGCAATCAAGTAGGGTTTATGCCGGGATGCAGGGCTAGTTCAATATCTGCAAATCAATTAGTGTGATACATCACATTAACCAAAGAAAGGACAAGAACCACATGATCCCCTCAAGAGATGCAGAGATAGCATTTTGACAAAACACGCATCCTTTCTTGATAAAAAAGAAAAAAAAATCTCAAGAACATAGAGATAGAAGAAGGATTTTTGAATGGCTCTGTCCATTAAGCATCTGACTTCAGCTCAGGTCATGATCTCACAGTTCGTGAGTTTGAGCCCCACATCTGGCTCTGTGTTGACAGCTCAGAGCCTAGAACCCGCTTCATATTCTGTGTCTCCTTCTCTCTCTGCCCCTTCCCTGTGGCGCTCTGTCTCTCTCTCTCTCAAAACAAATAAACATTAAAAAAAAGAAGAAAGTAGGGATAGAAGGATCATAACTTAAGATCATAAAAGCCATATACAAAAGAACCACTGCTAATATCATCCTCAATGGAGAAAAACAGAGCTTTCCCCCAAAGGTCAGGAACATGATAATCACTATTATTTCTAGCCATCAGACAACACAAAGAAATAAAAGGCATCCAAATCAGCAAGGAAGAAGTTTGTTCTCTATCATTAACTGTCTCTTACGGTTTGCTTCCCTCTCTCTTTTTTTCCCCCTCTTCCCATATGTTCATCTGTTTTGTTTCCTAAATTCCACACATGAGTGAAGTCATATGGTATTTATCTTTCTCTGACAGCTATCAGTCACTTGAATAAACTTTGGTTTCTTTACCAAAATGTGAGGCAATACTTTCCCTTCTATTTTGAATGACAACCTAGCTGCACAGACTATTCTTGGCTGCATATATTTCTTATTCAGAAAGTTGAGTTTATCTCACCACTCCTCTGGTCTGTCCAGTTTCTGTGGACAGATCTGCTGTGACCTGATCTGTCTTTCCTTGTAGGTTAAGGACTTTTCCCCTGCTTTCTGCTTTCAGAATGCTTTCCTTGTGTGTGTATTTTGTGAATTTGATGATGATATGTCTTGGTGATGGTCAGCTTTTTTTGAATTTAATGGGAGGTCTCTGTGCTTCTTGGGTTTTGATGTATGTTTCTTTGCCCTGATTAGGGAAGTTTTCAGCCTTAATTTTTTCACATAAACGTTTTGCCCCTTTATGTCTATTCATCTTCTGGGACTCCTGTGATAAGAATAGTATTACTCTTTGAGGAACTGCTGAGTTCCCTAAGTCTGCCTTTTTGATCCCTGACCTTCGTTTCCCTCTTCTTTTCAGCATCCTCATTTGCCATAATTTTATCTTCGGTGTCTCCAATTCACTCCTCTGCCTTGTCCCTCTGAGTTTGTTGGCCTCCGTTTGGTTTTGCATCTCAGTCATAATATTTTTTGGTTCAGCCTGACTAGCTTCTAGTTCTTTTATCTCTGGAGAAAGGGGTTCTTTGGGGGTCGTCTTTGCTTTTGTCAAGCCCAGCTGGTACTCTTATAATTGTTGTTTTAAATCCTAGTTCAGACATCTTACTTATATATCTGGATTTCCTAAATCACTGGCCATCCTTTCTTCCTGTTCTTTCTTTTGAGGTGAATTCCTCTATCTTGTCATTTGAAGGAAGAAAAAACAACAATAATGATAGAATGAAATAAAACTTTAAAACATTTAAAAAATCAAATAAAGGAAGTGAGATCCTAGATGTGTCTTCATCTGCTTGCTAAAGTACCTTTGTAGAGGAGAGAGAAAAGGAAAAAAAATTAAAAATTAAGAAACCAAAAACTAAAAAGTAATGAAATAAAGTAATAAAAATGTTGCACTTTTTTCCATCCAAGAAACAAACAAAAAAAGAAAAACAACAGCAAAAATAGAAGCAACAACAACAAAAATGAACAAACAAAAACCCAAATGAAGCTAGATCCAGTTTCCCCTAGAGTTGAAAGTCTGCAGCATACGAGGGTTAGCAGACGAGGCTCGCGGAAGGGATTTGTGCTGGTCTTCTGGGGGAGAGCTCTGATTCTCAGGCTGACTTGCCCTAGTGGAAATGTGCCTGGAGGGTAAAAGGAGGTGGGGTTTGGTGCAATGGCTCTGTTCTCCCCTTGGTGGCACTGTGTAGCTCATTGGGGTGGATCGGTGTTGGTGGGCTAGGGGTGAAAACGGCTTTATCCAGCTTTCTAGTCTCCAGAGCGGAAAGTTCATGACCTCACAGACATCAGTCGTTCCTCCCGCGTCCCCCCTGCTTCTTTCAGCTCCCTGCCGCCCCTCTGTGTCTGAGCTGTCTGCCTACCAGGCGGCACCTCTCTCCACAGTTTTATTTCAGGCGCGGCTGTGTTTCAAAACCCCACGCTTCAGAGACCCCCGCGGTTCAAAGCTGCAGGGATCCTCTGATGGAGGGTCTTGCTGCTCTGTAGCCAGCACTGGCCTGTCGCAGAAAACAGTCGTGCCCCCACACAGTGCAGCAGTGCAGGATTTATGGCAAATCGCAACACACAGCCAGCACCAGGATTTGCTGCCCTCAGTGAGCATCTTTGTTCCTATACCGGTGAACGTGGCGGCTAGGTGGCGCCTGCCGGGTCTTCCCACAGAGAGACTGTGTCACCTCTACCAAATGCACTCCAAGCCTGTGACTCGGGGGATCCTCAGACAACGCTGCCCGCTCCTGGGCTTTCCCCTGCTTCTCTGCCAGAGCACCACCAGGGGCGACCACTGAAACTTCAGACTGTGCTCCACTGCTGATAAAAAACTGGAGGTATCGAACCTGTCTCCTTCTATTCCCTGTCAGTGGTTTGGGGGAACAGTTTTCTTATGCCATCCTTCGGGCTGTTTTCACTCTTTCTCTCTGGCTGCTTTCAAGGGGAGTGCCTTCTTGTGCAAAACCAATGCACTGCTCTCTCTCCCCCTCTGTCTTTCTCCTGCCTCCCCCTCTGCAGCACCAGGTCTCTTCTCTCCCCCAGGTCGCCTCTCTGTACCACGTGCCTGCCATGTTCTCTCTTTCAAATTATGTAAATTGTTCTCCTCAGGTCGATTTCCTAGGTGTTCAAATGGTTTGGTGTTGCTCTGTGTTTAAATTTTCTTAAATGTTTTTTTATTTATATTTGAGAGACAGAGAGAGACAGCGGGAGCAGGGGGGTCAGAGAGAGAGGGAGATACAGAATCTGAAGCAGGCTCCAGGCTCTGAGCTAGCTGTCAGCACAGAGCCCGATGCGGGGCTCGAACCCACGAACCATGAGATCGTGCCCTGAACCGAAGCCGACGCTTAACCGACTGAGCCACCCAGGCGCCCCTCTAACTGTGTTTAAAGGATGAGACAAGCCCAGGGTCCCCTTACTACCCTGCCATATTGACTCCTCCTCTTAAATAATTTCTAAAAGCCAAATTTCAGGTGTGATTTTTATCAAAATAGGAGGAATTTGTAGCTATTAGAGCTTGACATGAAGGGCTTTGATTTGAAAGACCAGGAGTGAATCGGTGAGCTAGAACTGAACTCTGAAAGATAAGAGTTAACTAGATAAGGCTGTAAGAGAGGTCACAGGTGGCAGGAGCGGCAAATGCAAAGTCCTGTAGTAGGAAGAGAAGGGGCTGTAAGAAAGCCTGAGTGGTTAGAGTTGAACACACCAGAGGGAGACGGCGAGCTGAGTAAGATGGGAAAGTAGGAACCTGGTCATGTAGATTCTGGCAGTTCACACTGCATTTGATCTTTATCCTAAAGGACAGGTGTTCTGATAGTACTATTTTAAGTAGGGGAAGAATCCTCAGTTTGCATTTTGAAGATACAGCCCTAACTGCAATGTGGCGAACAGATTGGATGTGAGAGAAGTGAGAGGAGGTGGGAGGATCAGGGGGCGATCGGTCAACCGGGTAAGAGAGTAGTTGCTGAGCCAGGTGGTGGCAGTGAGGAAGAGATGGGCAGATGCAAGAGTTGGGTAGGGGGGCGAAATCAACAGAACTTTGCACTTGACTAGATATGGGAGCAATGAAAAATGGGGGTGGCATTAAGCAGACTCCGTGTTTCTGACTTGGAAACTGGATGGTTTGCCATGATTGAAAAAGGAAAACTAAAAATAGGTTTGTGGTTTGTTTGGTTGTTTGTTTGTTTTTGAGGATTGGGTTGAGAGTGGCAGGGAAGACCATGAATTTTGAGTTAAGGCTCCTTTGAGACCTCAAAAATTTTTGGCAGTGTAGTTTTAGCTTTGACTTTTCAACTCAGTTCCTGCCAACACCTACCTCTGATTTTCCCATTCATGGATCAGTTATCATAGGGGTTAACCTGGTTTTCCCAGACTGACAGTCAAGTACTGCTGCCTAGCACCTGCTGTGGGTATGCCCTTGAGCCCCTCAGATCTGACCTCTCCCTCCTACAGAAGCCAGAGCTAGCCCAGCTACCCTGAGTAGGCTACAGTGGGCTCAGGTGCTTTAGGATTGTGACTTTGATTCAGATCACAATGCATGGCCCCTCCTGACAGTGATTAGGGCTGTTTAGCTGCTCTATTCTGGCTTCCACTCTTGCTAATTTAGCTTCATCACCACTGGCTTTAAAAAAAATTTTTTTTTAATTTTTTATTTATTTTTGATACAGAGAGAGACAGAGCACGAGAGAGGGAGGGGCAGAGAGAAAAGGAGACACAGAACCAGAAGCAGGCTCCAGGAGCTGTCAGCACAGAGCCTGATGCAGGGCTTGAACCCACAAACATGAGATCTGACCTGAGCCAAAGTCAGAGGCTTAACTGACTGAGCCACCCAGGCGCCCCTCATCATTGCTGGCTTGAGCCAGCTCCAAACCCTGCTCTCATCTCACCACCGCCCCTCCTCCACATCCTTACCCATACTTTACGGAATGTCTTATGGAAGGTTCCACGCTATTGTGATGTGCAGAAATTAGCCATTTCTTCTTTTCTTTCTGTGGCTCTTCCTTGTGTCCTTCCCCAGAAACCTTTCATTACTTAAGTGGAGCCGCTAAACTGTCAATCATCCACCAGATGGCACCAAAACATTGTATTCCAAGTATTAAGCCCTCTACACACTTTCAGGAAAAAGAGCCCAAACCAAGACACTGAGATGATAAAGCACAGCCCAGGTGCAAGTTCAAGAGTATTTAAAATTTTCCAACTTTTCAGAATGTTGGTGTTGGATTTTATCAGGAGAGAGGAGAGAGACTACAAGACTTTCTCAGAAAAAGACCACTGTTTTTTAGTTTTTCCTCTTTATATTCTGGCCAAAAGATTGTGTTGAGCATTCCAAAATGAGGAGCGTGAATATTCCTGGGGACCCTGTCATTTTCACTCAGTGTTTCTTGCTTTACTATCATTTCCTCAGTAATAACAATCTGCTTGTAACAGACCCGCAGATCTCAAAGAATAGAATACAACGACTCCCTCTTATCAAAATAATAATTGAGGTAAGTGAAAACAATTCTATGCATCCTGCATCCTGGCTAAACCAAAGGACAACACTAACTACCTTCTCCAATTTGAAAAGGTAATTATCATTTTTATTTCATTCCAAATTTTAATGTCATTGATGTAGCAAAAGTAGCTTGGGTGACCATTTAAATTATTAAGGCAATAAAATGAAAATGTGTCACTTTGGTATTATGTCCTAAGTGCAGAATAGTTTTTTCTTTTCTTTTTATTTATTTATTTATTTTGTTTCTTTATTTTTGAGACAGAGAGAGACAGAGCTTGAGGCAGGGAGGGGCAGAGAGAGAGCCACACAGAATCGAAAGCAGGCTCCCAGCTCTGAGCTGTCAGCACAGAGACTGATGTGGGGCTCGAACCCACATCACTACCTGAGCCCAAGTCAGACACTTAACCAACCGAGCCACCCAGGTGCCTCCAGAATAGTTTTTTCTTAAAGCAACATGATTAACAATTATGTTGTTGTTGGTATATGCAGTTTAAAGAACTTCGAGGGCTTTTTCCCGCCTGGGCATTATTTCCATGGCTTAAAAAACACCACACACCTTATTAATGAACACTTCTTACTGGGTGGTGAAGTGTCCACTTGGCAAAATTCCATCGAAGTTTCAGGTGAGGAAGTACCTAGAAGGAGTTATTCTTTCAGATTTGGAGATCTGAGTACTAAATGAAGACCGGCTTTGCAGGGTGGCTGGAAATGGATAAAGGGGCAGTAGCTATTATCTTTTACTAGTTTTTTCTTCTTTGGAAGGGGAAGCAATGAATAAATACACACACAGCATGAAGTGAATTTAAAAAAGGAAATCATGTTAAGAAGTAATTTAATGCTGTTCGTTTTACATATGCACTTTTGTAATATATTATGTGTATGCTCTTTTGTAAAAGTTTGCCAGCAATTGTAATATGCACATACATATGCATCAGATACATAAATATATCTTGTTTAACAAAGGTGTATGTGCTCGAGGGTGGGTGCCGTGTTTTTCCACTGTGCAGAAAAGAATGTGTCTCACTGTACAACTTGGATAAATGTTTCACTGCTTCCCCACCCCCGAGGAGTCATCTGAATGTCCACAGTTCCCAAAGTGCTTTGGGATCACTTAGGCTACAAGATGCTATTTATTGTGAAGCTAGCTTATTTTATTCCCAAGGGAATTTCATCATTTTTGTATTTGTGAAAAATGTCAATGTGTCTTTCTCAAAATGCAATTATCTGAGAGAAGCAAACCAACACGGAGTGGACCCCTTGTCTTCAAAGTCATTTTATTAAGAGTAAATTAGACTGGAAAAATGATAGTCTAAAATGCATTTTCAATAGATTGCTGTCTAAAATGCATTTTCAATAGATTGCTGTCAGGCTCGCTACCTGTCAAACAGAGAGGCCTGAAGCTTCATAGTGACATATGGATTAGCCCAGTCTTCCCTGCAGCGTGAAAACAAAAGACAATTGGTGATGCATAGGGCAAACTCATCTTAAAACAGAGATATCAACAAAGGAACATGACAGCATGAAAAGACAGAGTGCAGTCTGGTGTCCACGTTTGCAAAGAGATTCTGTCTGAATCCATAACTTCAATACGCGACGAGACAGGAAAAGAGAAAATACACATTAAATGTAATTGTTCGTTAGGCACCTCATTTTAGCAAATGCTGAATTTCATCCTCTAAAGTGAAGAACGAGTGGCAACAATGGATAAAATCGCTGCAGTTTATAAAAAGTCATTAAAAAGAACCACGTGGAATTAGAATTACTTGATTTAAAGTCACAGAGACTTTAAATAAAAGTTCAAATTTCTCATCTACTAATCAGCTGAAAAAGTAAAGGCTGAAGTCACAAAAGAATCTCAAGAGCAAAATCTCTTTTCCCAGTTAGAGCTTTTAACTAGACTGGTGAGGTCCCTTAGTTCAGAGCTGGTTTGGAAAAGAAGGGCATATCAAAGTTAAAGAAAATCATACAGATCTGCTTAGGTTTGGGAAAATACAGTATAGATTTTTTTTTAACATCCCGTGTGAACAATTACATAGAACACTTGTCTGACCAGTAACTTTCAATTAAATAGAAATGAAAGTTTCTCTCCTAGCCATTTTAATCCATATATCCTACGGGACTCCACAAACAAGTGTAATAACATGATGCAAAAGGTAGGGAAGGAAAATGGTGCATTGAATTATAAAAGCTGCCGGGTTTCTAAGCTTGAGATCAGGTGCTAAAAAAAAAAAAAATCAAAGTAAGATAGTTTCAGAGCTGCACGGTGCTCACCATAGAACCATGCAGAGCTCACTAGGAAAGGTTCAGGAAAGGGCACCTTTGGGGTATAGGACAGGGGTGAGTGATGGCTGCTGTTTTGTCAAGCTGTCATCTGTGTGATGGCCTCTTCCTCTGGTGATAGGGCTTGCTCTGCAAATAGGAATAGGCAGGTCCCTACAGAGGGTCATTTAAGGGAAGCTAGAAGGCTCATTGGGCTGCCATGGTATCTGGCACTCCTGTGATTAGTCATATTTAGTGCCCTACCAGATACGTGTTAAGTGTTCATGGATATTTTATGTAAGCAGGGGAAGAGGCCTATCTTCTCCTCTTTTTCTTTTTTTAAAATATAATTTATTGTCAAATTGGCTAACATACAGTGTGTATAGCATGCTCTTGGTTTTTGGGCTAGATTCCCATGGTTCATCGCTTACATAAAACACCCAGTGCTCATCCAAACAAGTGCCCTCCTCAATGCCCATCCCCCATTTTCCCCTCTCCCCACTCCCCAACCACCCTCAGTTTGTTCACTCTATTTAAGAGCTCTTACGGTTTGCCTCCCTCCCTCTCTGTAACTGTTCTTCCCCCTTCCCTTCCCCCATGGTCTTCTGTTAAGTTTCTCAAGATCCACATATGAGTGAAAACATATGATATCTGTCTTTCTCTGACTGATTTATTTCACTCAGCATAATGCCTTCCAGTTCCATCCATGTTGCTGCAAATGGCAGTATTTCATTCTTTCTCATTGTCAAGTAGTATTCCATTGTATATATAAACCACACATTCTTATCCATTCACCAATTGATGGACATTTAGGCTCTTTCCATATTTGGCTACTGTTGAAAGCGCCACTATAAACATTGGGGTACATGTGCTTCTATGAATCAGCACTCCTGAATCCCTTGGATAAATTCCTAGTAGTGCTATTACTGGGTATAGGGTAGTTCTATATTTAATTTTTTGAGAAACCTCCATACTGTTTTCCAGAGCAGCTGCACCAGGTTGCATTCCCACCAACAGTGCAAGAGGGCTCCCATTTCTCTGCATTTCGCCAACATCTGTAGTCTCCTGAGTTGTTCATTTTATCCACTCTGACTGGTGTGAGGTGGTATCTCAGTGTGGCTTTGATTTGTATTTCCTTGATGATGAGTGACATTGGGCATCTTTTCATGTGTTGGTTGGTCATATGGATGTTTTCTTTGGAAAAGTGTCTATTATATCTTCTTATTTCTTTACTGGATTATTGTTTTTTGGGTGTGGAGTTTGGTAAATTCTATATAGATTTTGGATACTAACCCTTTATTCATTATGTCATTTGCAAATATCTTTCTCCATTCCATTGGTTGCCTTTCAGTTTTGTTGTTTTTTTTTTCAGTGCAGAAGATTTTTATCTTGATGAGGTCCCAAAAGTTCATTTTTGCTTTTAATTCCCTTAAAAGGCATATTTTCTAATTAATATATCAAGGTACTTTAGCATATCCATGCCTTTCCTAGCAAAGTACAGGGTCCTGGAAGTTTGGAAAATGAGGCAAATGTGTTTTGGGTGTTGTCCTTGGCCAATTCAGTGGACACACATAAAAGGCACTAAATCAGAATTCATGAGGTTTTGGAGGGGGCTGAGGATATGAAAAGTGAGTACGGAAGTAGCAAAAATTAGGGGTATCAGTGAAAACATTTCTGAAATTCATAATTTTGCCTTCATAGAGTTCTGCCCAGATAGTTTAGCTGATTGATATTTGCTTCAGTACTATGTAGAGTGAAACGTGTAGAAGAGTTACATATCAGTAAAATGAACATGTTTGTTATACATATTACATCACTTTTTACACTTGTGTTTTCATTTAGCATCTGTTTTCTGTATCAATTTTAGCTCTTATCAATAAATGTCTCTCACTTTTTTTACAAGCCCACAGGAACCTGCTTTGATTTCTCATTTTTGGAGCATAAACTCACACCCTTGAAACCGCAGTGTGTGCTCTTCTTATATAATTGCTGTTGATTTTGTTGCTATTAGATTTGCTTTTCTTGTTGTTGTACCAGCGTGGTTACACTATTATCTCAGCATTAACACACTGTGTCAGATAAGATTGTTTTCAACCGCTTAAAACAAATCTTAGTCAATTATCCAAATAAGGGTTTCTTTTTCTTTTCCAGGAAATAGACCAAGGTTCAGTCATCCAGGACTGTTACAGTGGCTCCTGGTGACATCAGAATCTAGATGCTTTCTCTCTTTCTGCTCCTCCGCTTTTGGCCTATGACTTTTATATACTTTTATCCTCATGGATCTCAGCTGTTTGATCTCTAGCCTTCCCTGAGCACTGCAGGTGGAAGAAGAAGAAATCTATGAAAAGTAAGAGTGGTGTCTTGCCTTCGGTTAAGTGTCCGGCTTTGGCTCAGGTCATGATCTCACAGTCTATGGGTTCCAGCCTCACGTCAGGCTCTGTGCTGACAGCTAGCTCATGACCCTGGAGCCTGTCTTCAGATTCTTTGTCTCCCTCTCTCTCTGACCCTCCCCTGCTCATGCTGTTTCTCTCTCTCTCTCTCTCTCTCTCTCTCTCTCTCTCTCTCTCTCTCAAAAATAAAATAAAACATAAAAAAAATTAAAAAAAGAATATTTGGAAATAGAGTATTTAAGATGGTCCCAAAGCCAATGTTTTATTTTTCAGAGGGTGGAGAGGCTATATAGATATTGGTGGGTAACTGACAGGTTTGATCCCACACTGATGTTTCATAGAGGGTGTGTAGAGTGAAAAGTGTGTGTAGAGTGGAAAAGGATAATGCATCTTTTAAAGTTTATTTATTTTTGAGAGAGAGAGAGAGAGAGAGAGAGAAGAGAATAGTTGGGGAGGGACAAAGAGGGAGAAAGAGAGTTCTAAGCAGGCTCCATGCTATCAGTGCAGAGCCTGACATGGGGCTTGAACTCAGTAACCATAAGACCACAACCTTAGCTGAAATCAGACACTTAACTGAAATCAGACACTTAACTGACTGAGCCACCCAGGGACTCAAAGCATAATGAATTTTTAAAAAGATCCAATATGTAATAATTGCTTAGGGCATAAAGAAAATATATTGAAGGGAAATATAGACCAATGGAAGCATGGTTGGAAATTTTAGTTGAGAACATAAGGAGGTTGGTGCTTGGGTCAAGTATGCCAAGAAAGCTATTTTTTGTTTTGTTTTAATTTTTTAAAAGGTTTTTTTTAAATTTTTGAGAGAGAGACAGAGGGAGAGGCAGAGAGAGAGGCAGAGAATCTGAAGTGGGTTCTGTGCTGACAGCAGAGATCCCAATGTGGGGCTTGAACTCATGAACCATGAGATCATGATTTGAACCAAGGTTGGATGCTTAACTCACTGAGCCACTCAGGCACCTCACTATTTTTTATTTTAAAAGGATTTGAGGTTGACTTGTGTGAAATGAAGAGAAGCAGGAAAGAATACTAAAGGAAGGGAATAGAAAAAGATAACAATGTTGTTCCTTCATACTGTTTGAAAATCAACACTGGGCAGATGAATTTTACTTGTCTACACTGCATGGGACTGTAATGATGGA
Source organism: Suricata suricatta (assembly GCF_006229205.1). Taxonomy (NCBI): domain Eukaryota; kingdom Metazoa; phylum Chordata; class Mammalia; order Carnivora; family Herpestidae; genus Suricata; species Suricata suricatta. The sequence goes on along the minus strand of NC_043704.1, from coordinate 96,332,365 downwards.
GAGCAAAGACAGATTAGAGCCACACCAATTCTGGCTTCTTGACTTTTTGCTACCTGGATGACTTGACCAAATTACTTTGCCTCCATTCCCACATCTGTGAAATTGAAACAATGACTATTTCTATCCCATTGGTTTGCAAGATGAAATGTTATAATGCCCAATACATAACAATCTATCAAAACATGTTAAATATCATAATCATTAATTTTATGACAACAGGATGGGAATTATTTCATTGATTCTGGCCTAATCTTCATATAGCTGTTCTGTGTAATCTCGGGCCAGTGATGTACCCCTGGGCCCAGATTTTTTTCATCAGCAAAATGCCTGTAGTAATATTAACTCATGGGCTGGCTGTAACAAGCAAATAATAGAATTATGTAAAAACCCTTTAAATAGGGAAGCGTTATATCCAAGTGGGAGATATTATTAGTGTTACCATATTGTCTGTACTTCCCGCCTGCCCTCTTTTCTATTTGTTACTTCTTTTATTTCCTACTCTTTACTTCCTCTCTTGGATGAAATTGGCACAGGGGGGAGTAGATAATATTTGGGATCTTTCTAAAAATTAGAGTTGACAAGTATAGATGGCATTCCTTCAGTCTGTAGCTACTAGTGCTCAAATATTTATCTATAAAAAACCGAGCCATGGTCTAAAATATTCCTTGTGATTTTTAGCTCAAATGGAAAAATTGTGTTTTCAAGCTGTGTGTGCCGGAGACCAACATATTCTGACGTGTTACCAGTGCTCATTGCTTCCTTTCAGCTTTGAAATTTATTAAAATTTGTCTACCTTTATACTAAACAATTCACATTAAAAATAATCTCAGCTTGGAGAGACCCCAGAGGAGAATAGGACAGATTATCTGCCTCTGAGGGTAGGAGCTGTCAAGATCTTCATTACCACCTGCCTCAGGCCCTGGGGCAATTCATATGCAGTTGGCCTTAAAGGAACCTCAGCTCCTACATAGACTGTCAGCTTTAGTCACTTTAAGTGCTCTCTGGTAAGTAGTAAAGAAATGGTTTCAGTAGGATAGTCTTAATTTTTAGACCCTAGGTAGATTCCAACAGGTTCTTTTTATGCCACCTACATAATTTTCTATTTGTGTAATATATTGAATTTCTATTCCAATCTTCCATAATTTTACTTAAGGGACACTTAGAAGTTGATAATAGCATTTTCCGTATTGATGCATCAGGACTTTTGCTTTTTTGCCATTAATACTGAACCTTTGAAATGAGACTGAATAATAGCTAACATTTTTCCTTTTTATGTATTAGAAAGAAGAGCTTTCTATCTGCCTTCAGCTCTCGTTTAGTTTATCCTTCTTTTCTGTTCTTTCTTACCCGTCTTACAGATGAGATCAATGTTGTCCAGATACCATCCAACACTTAGGCAAATCTAGTGGGTGCCATTGTCTTCACATGGTCCCTATGGTTTGAATCTGGTTCTCAAGGACACAGGACTAGGGAACTCAATAGATTGCAGAATGAGGAAATGGTTAATAATCAGTAAAGCCACCACAAATTTATTTATAAATAAGAAGACCAATATGCTAATTTACAATAGAAAATATTTCTTATTGTGACCAGAATATTTATAGCTAACTATCCCTGGTACTAACAGGGCCACCCCTAACTTGTGTGGGGCCTAGGGCGAGAGTACAGATCAAAGTCCAGATTCTAAGTGTTTATAAATAATTAATTAATATGTTATTGATTGCAATATGTTCTGTCTCCCTACCTTGACAAATATACCTTCATTATGATCTAGAATGCCAGGTTAGCCCTTCTAGATCTTCACCCTCCTTGTGGGGAGGAATTAGCTTCATAGCTCCCGGCTTCCATCCTATGTTCTTCTGCTCTGACTCATTTTTTTCCATTCCTGATTCTTCCCCTGACTTGTCAAGGGTCTCACATCCATGTTGGGAACACCTCTGTCAACACAAACACAAGTTTAATCCATCCTACCAGCAAACAGCCACTCATTGGCCATTGTTCTGCCTGTCTCTGGGGCATGAGACCCAAGAAAGAACCAGCACAGACTCTTGAGGTGAACTGGAGCCATTTAGACAAGTGACTCTAAGGTCTTGGGCACTTAGAACATGATGCTACAGACAGCCCTGATGCCCAGAATATTTGGGTTGGCTCAGGTGCTTTAGGCTTATAACCTGGCCTCAGACCACAAACGTGCCACTCCTCCTGACCCCGATCAGGGTATTGAGCTGCTCTTCCTCGATTCATCTCTTGCTAGCTTGTCTTCATCACCACCTACTTTCTCCTGGCCCAGTCCTGACTGCTGCCTCCCCTTTACCTCCTCACCACTATTCCAACCTCCTACACTCTCCCTACCCCTTCACTCTGCCTAGAAGTCTTTGCATACACTTTCACATTTGTTTCTAGAAATGGCAAAATTGATTAAATTTAATCTACCAAATTATAAGTCTATACTCTTGAAATTTTTCTGAGTCATCCTGCTTAGATGGGCTTCTCAACTCCTTAGAAAATACCTGCTCTTAGAATTTTCTGGTTTTTAATACCTACTATTACTCTCACTTTTTGGGTGAGCTTCCTTAACCATTACTAGAAATCATTATGAGATATTTCACTGGTTACCGAGATATTTTTAATATAATGTCACCCCACACCATGTTTTTAAAGACAGTATAAATTCTTACTCATTATTTTTAAATAAACACCTCAAGTTCAGCACAAGAACCAATAGTTCTCAAACTGTAGCAAGCATCAGAGTCCTCTGGCGGGCTGACAAAAACACAGATTGATGGCTGGGGGAGTGCATGTGTGTGTGTGTGTGTGTGTGTGTGTGTGTGTGTGTGAGAGAGAGAGAGAGAGAGAGAGAGAGAGAATTTGCACTTCTAGCAAGTTCCCAGGTGACGCTAATGCTGCTGCTCCAGGGGACACACTTTGAGAACCACTGCTCTCCATGTACACAGCTTGCTTCCTCTCCTCTAGTTCGTGCTTCAGTATGAGAATCCATTGGCATCACTGACCAGAGTCACCAATGCTCCCCTATGGCTAAATCCAATGGCTAAACTGAAAGGATACTTTCCTTATTCCTTAGATTCTTAGGAAGTGTCTGATACATTTGATGTGACCACTCCTTTAGTCCCTCTTGTTTGAGTTTTATGTCCTACAACTTTCTGGTTCTTCCACTTCCCTGGACGCCATGCTTGTCTTGCTGTCACTCTCTACCTACAAGCCTCTACCCACCTGTCTTTCTAGACTAGCTTCCAGTGTCACTTCCTCAAAGAAGCAGTTCCTTTTCTTGTCCCAGAAACATGGCTTACATTTCCCCCTTTCCCATTCTACTCCCATTTTGACCAGGTTTCATTTGGTCTCCCTAAGCACTGCCAGAGAATAGGTGTGAAGACTTTTTGTGGTCCATTGTCACCCTGCTAGTGACAAGTTCCCACTCTCATTCTTTGGGATGTAGCAAAGGTGTGTCTATGGGAGGCAAGTAAGAAAGGGTGAAAGCAAGACCTCTGGATCGGGACAGATGTCAACTGCTGGATATCCACTCGACAAAGTGCGAGGTGCCCATGAAGGGAAACCCTTCACAGATCCCAGTCCCTGTCACAGGAACTGCTGGCGTTATCTTGGGAGCATGCAGTGTGTTGCAGGCACAATGGTCTGGGGATGAAAAGCCAGCCCCCATTCTTCTCTTGGATGCCTGAACAATGTCATGGTTGTCCTTTGCAGAAAATAGTTTTCAGTTTACATGACTTTCATGGAGTTGGCACTCTCTTCCCTTTCTCATTAAACTCTCTGCCCTCATCCTTTCCCTTTTCATCTCTTCTCCCTGCTTCAGAAAAGGAGAATCTGTCTCTTTATCTTCAGAAAAGGAGCAAATGTTTTATCCATTATAGGAGTTCACTGTGTCCTCTAGGCTTAAATCTTTGGAAGCAGAGTCAGGAAGAAGAAAGACTTTTTTTCTTCTTTGCTTTTTTCACCCAATTATGTTGCTTTCCTGAGTAATATGCCGGTGCTTCTCCGTCGGACGATGTGAGGGTGAGAAGTAGTGTGTCTGCAAGAAGGAATATGTTGGTTACTATGCCGGAACATAGCCTGTGATTCAATTCATCATGCTGCCAGACGGCTCGACTACAACCACTCTGTGGCCAGGAGCCCTGCGCTGTTCACCCTCAGGGCCACCTCGCCTGTCATAGCTGTCAGGCTATTCTTGTTTACTAGGTAATCAGGAGGCATCATCGTCTTATACAAAATGATAGCCTGTTGCCACATCTTCAGAATTTCAAAGAGAACACAGTTAACCCCAACATTAATGCACTCATGGGTCCTTTAGGTCTACGGGTCTGAAAAGAGCCCCTTGAATAACTGTCCCCTCCCTCCTCCAAAGCGCTGTTTCCCCATATAACCCAGGGTCAGTAGCAGCCATAGGAAAGCCAGCAGCAGTCACATCTGTGTAAGTCAAGCTTCTCTCCATCTGCTTCCTCCTCAGGGAGAAGCTAACACTAAAATGACTTTCTAAGGGGAGGAAGCACAGCTGCTGTCACTACCGTCTCTACAGAGTCGTGGGATAAAAAAACCTGCTTCCTTTCCCCTCCAAGCCCTGATTTCTTTTGGACACATTTTGAATGGCAGCGGTGATTCACTTTGCTGCTTGCTGGGAGGCTGGCTCCAGCAGCACCTCCCTCACGGCTCTGGCCTCCACCCATTTGTCTCCTGGCCCCGGGAGCCAGGAAGACAGGACTATTTCTATCTTAGGCATCTGTGTTTCTGATCAGCTGGTGTTTTGGGCCAATTTAAGTGTGGGGAGGAACTGGAAGACCTCACGTGTCTCTGAAGTCGAGCTTTCATCTGGGTGAAGGGCAAAGAAGTGTATGCTGATAGCGAAATGCCAGAGTCACGGGGCAGGGAATTGGGGGGTGGCAGGGATGCTGTTGAGGCCTTCGAGAATCCTGCTGGAATTCAGACTGTGGGCTCTGGAGGACAACTTTGGGCAAATCTGGCAAAGTCTTAGCTAACCCATTGGGTGGCAGTTCTGATTTTCCAGTGGGGCTCTAGCTGTTAATACTAAAATTTTATAAAAACAACTCTTAGCCTCTTTTATGTTTTCCATGTAATGTCATTCTTCTCAAGAAGGAATATTTAGTCTAATGTAGTGGGTTTGAAGGTAGGGCCTGGGCATGTGTATCATTTCAGTCCTCCCCCGTGATTCTGTTGTGCAGCAAAGACAGAGAACCACTGATTGAAAATCTGTAAGATTGTCTCACTCTAAAATGTTATTTCATGAGTCACAGATTTACTAATAACCTATTGATATAATTTATGGATTGGTTTCTTGCTCCATGCTGTAGCACTATATAGTTGGCGTCTTTTAATTCCGTATTTTTTCAGTACAGAAGTATCTTAGAATTGGAATAAAGGGCTACATGGATTGTTTCCTTTGTGACTTAATAATAATACTATGATACCTTACTTTTTATTGTCATTTACATTGTATCAACAGCTTTTATGCAATCTCATTTTATTCTCAAAACAATTCCATATGGTCAGTGTGCTGGCATTTGTAATGAGATGGGAGCAATTTTCTGTGATGCTTCATGAGGAATATTATCAAAAATGTAGCTTTTTCTCTCAACACCCAATTCACCCTACAGACTCAGCAAGAGGTCAGCGTCCGGGATGTGAAATAGGAAAACAGCTGAAAAATAAGAAGTGTAAATCCTGCCTCTTCTACCCCATGTGGGAGTGAAGAGGGGGAAAGGCTACGTAATGAAGGAAGATAACTGATCAGACACGGTTCCATGCCTTTCTTTCTCTGGGCTGGAAACCCTAGAGGGCCTCGTAGAGAGTGCGAGTCATTTTGAGAGGAAATCTAAAAGCAGAGCTGTACCCTGGCCTCCCACTGAAATGTAGGGATGGAATACAAGAGGAAACAGGACATAATTATGCAAAGCTCCATGTGACATGGAAAAATGCAGATGTTCTCTTGGCCCCCATAGGGAAGAACAAGGTTGAGAGCTATTGGCTTGTTCTGAATCTATGAGGTAGAGCTGGTAGATGAGATCCAGAGAGCTCTGTCAAACCAGCAGGAGATGTGGTAAGGCCAAGTCCTTAGGGGAAGACAATTCCATACTTAGTTCAGTAGTCCCTTAATGGGTTATCTAACCATTCCCTCCACATCAAAACTTACCTAATTGTGTCTCTTCCATGTGGACACTGGCAGCTGAATGATTTAATATGGCTGACTCAAATAGAGAGGAATGGAATAGAAAGACTATGTGGTTAGACACACCTAGTCCAGCTCTAACACTTTCTAGTTTGGTCTCTTTAAACATGTCACTTAACATCTCTCAGCTGAGAATTTTTATCAGCATCAGACACATGCATCTAGCTCTTAGAGTGATATGAAAGTAACTCTCCTTATCAATTTTGGGCTCAATAGGATCCCAATTGCCTAAAATAGGGCATAGTGTATAGTAAGTAGGAAATTAACAGTTGGTAAATGAATTAAATGAATGGCTAATCTAGGAAGCTTTTAGCTCAAAGTGACAGAAATCCTAACTCAAACTTTCTTGAAAATGAAGAAATATATTAGATAACATAATTGAGAAAGTCCAGAAGGTTGGCAGTGGTATAGTTGAATCGATGGCCGAATTTTTTTGTGATTCTCTAACTTTGCCTTTCTGCCTGTGTTGACTTCGTCCTCATATCAGTATTGAGATGGTTGTAAGATGTTATAATGCTCATTATGCGGTCTAGCAAAGTCAGAGAAAGAGAGATTATTATTGGCAACTCTCTCTTCGTGTGAGAAAATATCTTTCCCAGAACTGCTATCAAACTGCTCTTTAAGTCTTATTTGGCCAAATTGTAGCACAAGCTTATTTATAAGCCAAAGTCTTAATTAATGCCTTTCATGAATGGCTCAATGGATTATCTTTAGAATGGTCAGTCCTAACAACCTTAGAATAATCAGAAGCTAGCTATAGGATCAGCTCTGCCTGAAGCACATGGGTTATATGTGGGAGTGGTGGAAACTTGAATCCAAATTGGAGTACTTTTCGAAAAAAGAAAATGGATGGTGGTGAGACAACCAACGATTAATATTTACCACAATCATGTAAGCTACAGCCACCATATTTGACGTGTGGTGAGCTTTCAATCAATGCTGCCTCTATTGCTCTTATAATTATGCAGAACATATATAAAGGTTCAAAGAAAGTAAGCAGATTTTAAGTGGTGCATAGTAAGTAGTGGGATTGGAGGAGAATAGAGAACATATTTGTAGTGTCCCAAGAGTGAACACATAACACGCTGGACTGAGACAACTGAGGAGAATTTTAATAAAAGAGCTATTTATAAAAGGAAAGGAACCTAGGATAGAGACTCAACTGTGGTGGGGGCCGTGTGACTACCCCTAGGCCTGAAGGGGCAAAGGAAGAGAACTGTTCATAAAACCAGAGGAGAGTAGCTGCCAGTTGTTCTCAATGGTGAGGGTGGGTGATAGGAAGAAATATTTCCCTTTGGGGGACATTTACCAATATCTGGAAATATTTTGGATTGTCATGACTGAAGGGATGCTATTGGCCTCTGGTGGATAGAGCCCAGGGATGCTGTTAAATAGATGCATACAGAAAAGTTTTATCTAGCTCAAGATGTCAATGGTGTTAAGGCTGAGAACCCTTGTGCTAGAGAAAGAAAGCATCATGAGGACAGGGCTTCGTGAATGTGGCCTTTGTAGATAACTCCAATCAACCTGAGATAGGGAGAAAGCTGGGGCAAGAGATAGCTCTCCCTCACTCCTACCTGCCTGTATTCCAGTGGCTTCCACTGGGCAAATCCAACCTGAAGCTAGAAAGCAAGGAATTTCACTGATGCAGACCACAAATGTCAACGCCACAGGACACAGAGTAGGATGGAGAAGGGTAGAGAGTAGACCTAGAGGAGCAAATGAAAAGTATCTAATGCAGAGGATAAGAGTTGGGATGTGGGTCAGAAACCATCAAATATGGATCATTTCATATGGTTCAACCTAATGGAATCTGAAGGGAGGTAGGCAAGATACAGGTCTAATTAGGGGAAGAATTTGCACTCTTGATTCTGAGTTCTAATTATCCTCACAAATTTTTGTAATTTCTGAAAACATGAGCATTTTTCCCAGAGTAGTTTTCAGTGGAATGCTAGATTTCTCAAATGTTTTTAGGTATTGTGGGCAGGGCATGGAATCGTTTTTTCTAAATAGTTTACCAAATTCTATATTAAATAATGTGAAGAAAGACTAATCAGAGAGTTTGATATTCTAATATTAACATAAATTTTCCAAAGAGGGACAGCTTTTAAATTGTTTCCCAGACTTCTTTGACTCAGTCAAGAGCCTCCATGATTTATGTCATAAACTAGTGTTGCAAGGGGCACACTGTGGGAAATACAGGCATATATCTTGCTGAAAAAAATGGATTTTGCTAAAACATGTCTGAGAGAACAGAGAAGGACATCAGTAAGGAAATATGAAGTAACATGCAGATATTTATTTTAATAACTGCATGGAATATCACAAATACCCAATGTGGACTCTTTTCTTTAAATCAGCCATTGTTTAACTGGTCTTTGTGGTCTCTGAAAGCCCATTAGATGGTTGGAGACCAAGCCTCTTATAGAAAGCCTCGTTATATGACTTTTATCATCTTTAGCTTTAGGTAGGGATTAATAGCTCACTTTCATTAGTAAAACACACACTTGAGGCAAACTTTTCTTCCAATTAAAGAGGCCTTGTTTTTGTAGTGACAGATGATTGGGACAGGTGATCCATTCAACCTGTTTTGTTATTGCCAAATATTCTTGGGTTACAAAGGCTATGAAACACTTTATAGTGAATATAGAAATATTAATAGTAAAGTTTTTTCCCATTTTTATCTACCAAAAATTCACTTAAAACAAACATAAGTATAAAAGGAATTTGTTGGCTCACATAATAGAAAATAATATATTTTGGCTTTGGGTGAAGTTTGATTCAGGGGATCAATTGATGCTATTAATACTCAATTTCTCCCTTTTTCTTTGCTCAGCTGTCTGTTGGCTTTGTAACTTAATCCTAGCAGTTCCCATCTCATGTTATCCCTCGAATTGTTTGTCCCAGCAGCCTAAACTATCACTGTACCTATTGGCTGTGACTGGATCATGTGACAGTGGTCGGAGGAATTCAAATGCCTCGATTGGCTAGGGTTGACCATATGCTAACTCAGGAACCAGAGGTAGAGTCAGCTCCATCCAAACACAGAGAAGAGTGAGGGGAAGGAAGGAAAAACCCACATAGTATGGAGGCTTGGAGACAAATACATACCTAAGGATAGCTTCTCACATTGTAGAATAAGAGAGGATTGCAGGGCTTATAGATTCTAACCTGTTATGATGCCAGTGAGACAAGTAACAAGAAGTTTGATGGTTTCTCTAGCTCATAAGACTGTTGGTGGAAGGTAGGTTAAAAACCATTCATTCCTAATTTTTAGTTCTGACTCCATTCTATTCAGCATTACATTCAACCACACAAAGGGAAGTGCCCACTTTGTGCTAGGCGTCCTGGACAAATGGAGTAGGAGGAGGACAGGGCAGTCAAAAATGTGGCAAAGGACTTGTTATGAGACTTGCAATAAGCCCGATGTAGATGCCTTTTGAATTCTCTTACTCTGAGTTTACAGTGGCCCTATTTCCCCACCGTTCTACATTTGGCAACATCACTCTTCATGCTGGTAATCCTGGAGACATGTATCAGGAGCTTGCTTAGCATCAGGGAATGCATGCCACTGACTCAGGCCTTATATTGTAAATGAATTAGAATACTTTCCTGTGTAAACTAATCATAGCAGTGGCCACATAGATGCCCTTCCCACTTTATGCAGCAAGATCAGTATTTCTTTTTGCCCTTAGAGTAAATTTTTTGGTCTTGATTACCATAGGGTACTGATGCTCATCTTAGCTTCCCTTAAAATCTTTAACAGTTAAAGCATAATCACCATCTTTGGTTCATTCCTGATGTGATGTTTCCTTAGCATAGCACTGAGTCTCCAGGTGGTAAAAATGATGAGGAATCGAGGCTGACTCCACTCTTGGAAAAATTGCAAAGAGAAGTCATCTTTCATCTCACTTGCCTTCTACATCTTCCTTCTTCAGCTCTGGGTTGACAGTACCCAATGTCATCTGCATTTGAACGACTATCCCTTAAAGATGCACTTTCTTTTAACTCTGTCTGAAGTCAAGTGAGCTTTTGGGACTAAGAAAGGCCTATTTCTAATTTATTGTGATGACACTTGCAATTTGATTCTATCAGGTGAATATGAGGTAACTTGTGGAGATTCAGATGTGCAAAAGACAATACTGATACCTGTTGGATGAAATATTTTAAGCCGAATCGTCTTTGGCCAAAGTAAGAATTTCTCTTTTCAAATTTTACTCTCATAAAACCTTGGATCCCTTCTATATGTTGACAATTTAGAAAAGGGGGGAGCCTTGAAACTGTCATAAAATAGTGAAGTAGACATGCCCTAAGAAGTCACTCTGATTGCAACTTGCAGATTTCTTTGCAGATAAATGTGATAAATACGTGTGGGTAGGGACGCCTGGGTGATTCAGTTGGTTAAGCCTTCGACTTCATCTCAGGTCATGATCTCGCGGTTTGTGAGTTCAAGCCTCATGTCAAGCTCTGTGCTGACAGCTGGGAGCCTGGAGCCTGCTTCGGATTCTGTGTCTCCCCCTCTCTGCCCCTCCCCTGCTCATGCTCTGGCTCTCTTTGTCTCTCAATAATAAATAAACATTAAAAAAATACTGGTGGGTAAAGTTTGATTGTAAATATCAACCAATCTCCTCAAACCTGTGAAATGTATTATAACAAATGACGACACGGCCATCTTCTATAATACACAGGCGTTTTCTCTACAATCTTACATGGTCCTCCAAGGTCACTAAAGATTAACTTTTCCATCTCATGTCTAGGCAGACTCATCCTATGCAATAAAAGGAAAGACTTTTTTTGTCTTAGTGTTTTATTTTATTTTTGAGACAGAGAGAGGCAGAGCATGAGCAGGGAGGGGCAGAGAGAGAGGGAGACACGGAATCTGAATCAGGCTCCAGGCTCCGAGCGTCAGCACAGAGCCTGTCGCAGGACTCGAACACACGAAGGTGTGATCAAGACCTGAGCCGAAGCCGGACGCTCAACCGACTGAGCCACTCAGGCACCCCCAAGGAAAGACTTTTCTACACTACCTTTTGCCGCTCTGGCCTCTGACCAGTGTATAAGAGAATTAGATGGGGTGGGTTTTTCTTTTCCCTTTTTATAGAATTTATTTCCCTTAGGTATGTATGCAATAGCCTTTCATGTAGTTTATTACAGTTATTGTGTGAACTTGTTATTTAACAATAATTAAATGAAAAAAGTGGAAGTGAAAAATATTTGCAACGCTTACTCCTTTCTTATGCTAATGCATTTTTGAGAGGTGTTCACCCTGTTGAATAAGACATTCCACTTTAGGATATTTCAGTTGAAAGAAGGGGCTCTGAAACTGAAGCAAATTATGGTAATTCAAGGCCTTGTGGCTTTTAAGTAGTCAAGCAATGCTAGGTAGAATTAGCTAGGACTGAGGCAATGGTAATACGTCCAAGGCTCTTCTGAATGAGATTAAAGATAAAAGCATATTTATGAGTTAAGTAAGAAGCCTTATTTCATGCTTCTGATATTTAGCTTCTTTGCTTCCTTTTGGCATTTTTCATATCAGATTTATTTATTTGCAGTAAATGAATAAAGTCGTCTAACATATTGTAAACAAATATGGACATATTTATCAAATTGTATCTGTGGAATGTCTTGGAGATTTGTAATTATTTTATCTTGAAACTCAAATCAAAACAACTGTTCAGTTCATGCTATTCTAATAAGCTAGTGGCAGCACTGAACAGAAGGCTCAATCTAGAGGGCGCCCTTAAAACTCATTTAGGATGTCTCCCCTATACCTACACAGTTATGGGAATGACAAATGCAGCTCCACGGACATAAAAAAATGCAGTGATAGAAATATCTTAAATCTGGAAATAACTCTAGAAAAACAAATCTGGAAGATTTGTAGTGTTTTTTTGTTTGTTTCTTGTTTTGTTTTGGTTATTCTACCTGAATTTCTGTTGTAGTAGTTTTCTTTTTAATTTTTTTAAATGTTTATTTATTTTTGAGAAAGAAAGAGACAGTGTGCAAGCAGGAGAGGGGCAGAGAGACAGGGAGACACAGAATCTGAAGCAGGCTCCAGGCTCTGAGCTGTCAGCACAGAGCCCAATGCAGGGCTTGAACTCACAAACTGTGAGGTCATGACCTGAGCTGAAGTCGGATGGTTAACAGACTGAGCCACCCAGTAGCCTGAGTTTTTTTTTTTTAAGGCAAAATGAATAACAAGTTATTACTACAGACCACTAACACCTCAAGAAGGTCGGCTGAGTTCACTCAGCCTGCTGCTTCTTGCTCAGCTGAAGGCATGTGGTCTTTGTTTTCCTTTTGATATTGCAGGGAATTGAAATTAAGGTTCCTATATCAAAAAGAAGCCTTAATTTCAGGAGATAAACAAGTAACCAACGCTGCTAAAACTCTAAGAGACAAAAAGATGTTCTTTTCAAATTTCATTAGTGCCCCTCTATTTCCGACCTCCCTGCTGTCCAAAAACAACAAAATCCTTGAGAATGTAGCTACATGGAAAAGCCGAACATAATGAGACACACTTATTTCCCCCTAAAAGAATATACTAAAAATGTTTTGGAAGGTTTTTTTTTTTTTTCAGAAGGGAGAGACAGATCATGACAACCTTGATGACTGGCAGTGAGAGTTCAGGGATGAGTTTAGCAGAGATGTTCCTAACAGGGCGTCCCCACGAGCCACCCCAGATGTGTGGTCGGAGAACATTATACTGTGGACGGAGGTGCCAAGCCTCTACTCCTATGCCCCCATCCTCTTGCAGTGGGAACCTGCCTTCAGAGAACAGATACACTCCACCTTAGCTCCAGTGTTTTTCAATGAAGTAGCCTATCAGTTCTACTCTGGGACACTCCACTCACCTCCTAGAATTCCAGGCCAACACCTCTTGTCATGCTGTATGATACTCCAATGACTTCCATATGTACCTATGTATGTTTAACCATCCATAATAGAGGCTCTTCTTGGGTGGGGACATTCCTATGCACTCCAAGTTGTCTGAGGTTATTCTGTGTGATGAATGTGCTGATAACTTTCTGCTATTCTTCTATTTGACCAATCACCTGTCAGGATGTTTTCTAGCTTCCATGGCACATACAATTGGCTTATCTCTTCTTAATCATACATTGTAGCTCAACAGTTTAATCTCTGAAGCTACATACTGAAGCAGATTTATCCTCTATTAAGCTTTTGCTCTTTTTACTCATTTTCCTGGACAGGGAATCCTTGAAGTGGCAATCCTAGAAAGCGAGATAATGAATCATAGTTCCTTTGACACATCTTCTCTCTCTCCAGACCATATAAAAGTGCTTGCTTTGGAAGTAGCAGATTCCTTAAGCTTGCATTTCCTCTCCTGTGGACACTCTATTATATGTTCAGGTTCTACCATGCTTTCCATGTAGCCCTTGGAACTGGAGCTTAGGGAGCTGGCACAAATATACTGATATTCCTGCTATTGCTTTTCTTGAAGGTGAAAAGTTCTTTGTCTCTGACAGAGTTTTTTGTCTTTTGTTAGCATCCATGGAATTATGGAAAGCTACTGATTAGCTTCTATAGTTTGGTGTTCTGCTGCTTCCGGTCATTCTCCACTCTGTCAAACTTATTTGAGCAGAGTAAAATCCCTACAGTTGTGCTCAAATGTACAGGCATGTCTTTCCTCCCTTCCTTCCTTCTTTCTGTGCTTCCTAGCTTCCTACCAGTTCCTATCTATCTATCTATCTATCTATCTATCTATCTATCTATCTATCTATCTATCATCCATCCACTTATCTCTATCCACTTATCTGCCTGCCATCTACCATTTTTTTAATTTATGCAACAAATATTGTGTGTCAGGCACTGTTCTAGGTTCTGCAAGTGCAGTAACAAAACAAGTGACTATCTCTCACTATTGTCTATATCTTTATTTGAAAAAAATATTAGAACAGATTTCAAAAAATACATACAACTAGCATAATCCATACTAGAAACAGGTAAAAGAAGAGATGAAAAACTAGGAGGTGGGGCACTTGGGTGGCTCAGTTGGTTGATCATCTGACTTTGGCTCAGGTCATGATTTCATAGATTGTGAGTTCAAGCCCCACATTGGGCTCACTGCTGTCAGCACAGAGCCTGCTTCAGATCCTCTGTCCTCCTCTCTCTGCCCCTCTTCCCTTTGCACTCTGTCTTTCAAAAATAAGTAACATGAAAAAAGAAAGAAAGATAGAAAACAAGGAGGAAAAGGGTAAAGAAATAAAAGTGTTTAGGAGATGATATTAAGATAAAAAAGGGAAATCTTTTTTTTTGTTGTTGTTGCAAATTCGACTGTAAGGTTTATGTTGAAATCTTCTAAGTTCTATGGGTATGAAAAGGTCCCTGGAATTGTCATATATTTTAAGAAAGCCCAATGCCCTGGCACATAACTATCTTCCCTTGAGATTGCTTCACAATTGAAAATGCTTTGCTATCCTGTGGTAATATCTACTCATGAGGACCACATCTAGAAGCCACAGAGTAAGAGCCCAGGTAAGCAATGTCCATTTCCTAGGCTTGGGTTCCTCATTAATAAACCACTTTATTGTAAATCTACAGCTTGTGTCTCTTTACTACTGTGGTATTATAGGTGTTTCAATATACAAATGTCGAGACATACAAAGGTGAAAAGTGATTATGATTCTAATATGGGACATTAAACATGACCCTTTGGATAGGCTCCTGAGCATGTAGAAAACTCATATTTACTCCTTCACTTGTCCTTCATTGTACTCAGATTCTGGCATTTCAGCTCCTTAAGATTCTAACTTGGTCTTTAAGACATCTCTCATATATTAAACTATTGCAATAAGGGCTGCTCAGCATGTTACTTGTTAATAAAGGACATCTGCATTTGTTTTAATGCTTATTTAAAAAGAAATTGGGATTTAGTGCTTGTCGGCACTAATGGAATCAATGGTACTTTAATATGTGTTAATGGCACTTCAGTTCCCTTAACAGCAGAAAACAGTGAGGTTATTAACCAAACACACTGTTGCTACAAATAAAAGAGAAAGTATATGGAATACAGAAAAGACAGAGATGGCACACGATTTTGCTAGCATAAGGTCATTTAAACCTAAATGAAATGTATGCATTTTTTTCCTTTGCTCTACTTTAATTCAAAGGGCAAACAAGATTGTAACAGCAGGTGTTGGTAAATCTATCATGCATCTGAGCAAAACTGAAGCAAAATGAACATTCTTCGTGCTCCTTCTTATGAAATTTCATTGAGCTATTAACTGTCAGTTGCTAACTTTAGGAAGGGATTTTTCCTCCCCACTGATAGAGATATCTTCAAAGACCATCTGATTAAGAGGGAAATAAGGGAAGATATGTTTTGAAAAAACAGAAAAGAGTGTTATGCCAAGTTAAACCTTAAGTCATTATATTAAACTCAACAAGTCAGGAAGGCAAATTAGCAGTGAAAGCCTTGACTTGTAGGTCTTGCTTGTGGACCACCAAGACTACCTTTCATCACACCTGTGTAGAGTTTATTTTTTATGTGTTCACTTCTGTGTGCTTTCATTACATATGGAAGAAGAACTCGTAATTTATCACTGTAGCCTGTTTACTGAGAGACTAGAAATAAGATTTTAAGAAAGTCAGACTTAATTACTCTCCAAAAACAAACAATTTTCCCATTTGTTATTTGTACCAAAATGATTCTAAATATTTCCTAATATGGCTAATCCTTAGCTTTTTAAAATGAACTATTGGGACCTCATCAAGATAAAAAGCTTGTGCACCACAAAGGAAACATCAAGAAAACTAATATGCAACTGACAAAATGGGAACAGATAGTTGCAAATGACATGTCAGATAAAGGGCTAGTATCCAAAATCTATAAAGAATTCACCAAAGTCCACACCCGAAAAACAAATAACCCAGTGAAGAAATGGCCTAAGACATGAACAGACACTTCTCCAAAGAGGACATCCAGATGGCCTACAGGCACATGAAATGATGCTCAGCATCACTCATCATCAGGGAAACACAAATCAAAACCACACTGAGATACCACCTCATGCCAGTCAGAGTGGCTAAAATGAACAAATCAAGAGACTATAGATGCTGGCGAGGGTGTGGAGAGACGGGCACCCTCCTACACTGTTGGTGGGAATGTAAACTGGTACAGCCGCTCTGGAAAACTGTGGAGGTTCCTCAAAAAACTATCAAAGAACTCCCTTATGATCCAGCAGTAGCACTGCTAGGGATCTACCCAAGGGATACAGAAGTGCTGACGCATAGGGGCACATGTACCCCAATGTTCGTAGCAGCGCTTTCAACAATAGCCAAATCATGGAAAGAGCCTAAATGTCCATCACCTGGTGAATGGATCAAGAAGATGTGGTGTATATATATATACATATATGCAGTGGAGTATTACATGGCAATGAGAAAGAATGAAAATGAAATCTGGCCATTTGTAGGAAAGTGGATGGACCTCGAGGGTGTCATGCTAAGCGAAGTAAGTCAGGTGGAGAAGGACAGATACCATATGTTTGCACTCATAGGTCTAACAGGAGAACAGGAGAAACCTAATGGAGGACCATGGGGAGGGGAAGGGGGAAAGAGAGTTGGGGAGAGAGAGGGTTGCAAAACTTGAGAGACTGTTGAATGCTGAAAATGAACTGAGGGTTGAAGGGGAAGGGAGAGGGGGGAAAAGAGGTGGTGGTGATGGAGGAGGGCACTTGTGGGGAAGAGCACTGGGTGTTGTATGGAAACCAACTTGACAATAAACTATTAAAAAAATAAAAGACCAGTGAACATTTTCTGCAGTTAAAAGATTAGTCAAGCATTTTGAATTAGTAAAGAGTGTGCTTAAGTTTTGGAATATTTTGTGTAGTTACTGGAAAATATCTATTTTATTGATCTTTTCTTAACAGTCACTTTCTTCTTCTTTAGGATGAAATAATAGACTTAAATCCTCAGCTAAAAGAAAGTCTCATACAATTGATTTTTAAACTTTTACTAAATGGTTTATAGACTCTAAAAGAATCTTCTCTGAAATATAACCTTTTTTAAGTCTTGTATAGAATGAGTAATTTTTGGCATTTTTGGAGACTGGAAGGATGACTAATGATTAAATGTTTGAAATACTAGATTAGGAATCAGGGAACTTAACGTATTATCTCAGCTCCACACATTGTGGTGTCAGATACTGTGCATTGCTGAGTTGTTCTAAAAACTCAACAAGACAATTTTAAGGAAGTGCTTTTTACGTTTTGGAAGAAAGGTTTTACATCAATATAAAGCGTTAATACAAGTTGGCTTGGAGTGCCGTTGCCTGATATCTGAGAGGTCACAAGGTATTCTCTGTTGCTAGTGTCTGGTTACATAAAACCCTCCAGGATTATGCTGTCAATTTCACAGCCATGCAGGCTTTTTGTTAATGCACACTCTAAAAGGTGACACCCAACAGTCAGATTAATGAACTACTAGAAATCACTCTGTAGGTGGGCAACATTTCTTCCTGTATCATTCCTACCAGTTTCCTAAAGGAACAATTTCCTATCTTGAATTTCAACAGATTATATTTACTTTCACATCACAGAAATAAACCTATTTAAGTGTTCTCCATTTTATCTATTTATTTTTTTTTAATTTTTTTAACATTTTATTTATTTTTGAGAGACAGAGAGAGACAGATCATGAGCAGGGGAGGGGCAGAGAGAAAGGGACACACAGAATAGGAAGCAGGCTCCAGACTCTGAGCTAGCTGTCAGCACAGAGCCTGACACGGGGCTTGAACCCACGAACTGTGAGATCATGACCTGGGCTGAAGTCGGAAGCTCTACTGACTGAGCCACCCAGGCGCCCCTGTTCTCAGTTTTAAAGAACATTGACAAGCCAATGAACAAATAAACACCAGTGGTCTTGAATGCTTCACAAAGGAGGGCAATAATTCTATTATGAATCTACAGCAGATTGCTGGACACGAGTCAAACAGCAATGCATTAAGTCAATAATAATACTGCAGCTTCAATCCAGAAAGAATGGACTGCCTAGAAGGCAAGTTTATATATAGCACAATTTCTGCCACAAGACTGTAGCTATTTTCAAATCTTTTAAAATGTATTTCAGGTAGCATTCTTAGTACTTTAATGTGGGGCCATTTTCTTCAATGTTCTCTTCGGGGTGGATAGCTATCATCCTACAAAATGAGAATTCAGGCCACATGTCAAACTTTCAAGGAGGTACACTGGGAGGTGATAATGCCCAAAAGATAAATTGGAAAGATACCATGGGTATTAGCTTGTGTAAATGCTGCTTTCAATTTGTGTAGCAGCCACTGTAGTGCTTTCAGAACAAGATAATGAATTAAATGTAATTCTTGGCTGTCCCCTGAAGTCCTAATAAGGACCAAATAGCTGGATTCAAACTGATTTGAAACCTATCCTGGAACCATTCCATAGATACCTCACTTTCACTCCATAATTGGGCCAAGACAAGCTTCAATGTAGCTTAATTTCTACCCTCTTTAAAGCACTGATAGAATGGCTTTTGAATTATAGCAAAACCTCACGTGTTTTCTTGCTTATGAAGGACTCACCAAAATACCAAGACTTTTATCCTAGGTTCTTATTTCTTAAGTAGGAGAGTGTTTATATTTTAGCCAAGGAGGCATTGCCATTATCTATGCTTCCTTTTTTTTTTTTTCTGTTAATGCGGTAATAATGACAATATAAGTCCTTCCTTTGTGAAATAGTTTTCTAAAAAAGGCTTTAAAAGAAACTTTAATTTTAACTAAGACACTTCAATCTTTCAACATGACCTTTTCCAATACAGTTTGGTCATTTGAATAATATAAATAAATATAAAACACGTTTCCCATTTTAAGGAGTTCAAAATAAATTTGAATGGAGGAAGTGGACAGTAAAAATTAAAACACCTGGATATTAATTTGAAACAATCAGTTCAGATTTCATCATACAAAATTCATTTTAAGTGGACAGAAAATGTGGATATTATATTTGTTTGTCCTTCCACTGTTAGTTATTGCTAGGAGTGTATTGAAGAGGATTTGCCATAAGGAAGAATGTGAGGGCAAGTTAAGCAGAGCTTATCTTCCTTTGGAATATGCAAGCTGATATTTTCTAAACTCAATTTGTATTTTAATTCATGCTTTGCAGGGCTTTTCCAAAATTGGTTCAACCAACCAGTAAATCAAAAAGGACTCATTAAAGCATTTCCCTGCAAGGCACTGTTTATAAAAAATTAAGCAGATAGCATCATTTAGGTTTGAATGCTGTACAGGGAGAATGAACCCATGGAGTCAAGGTTTTCTAGAGGAAGAGGCAGGATGACTTAGAGCTCCCTTGTCCACAACCAAGTGGGCATCCTGGTTATTTCCCTGCCTTTACTTAAACCTCTCACTGACCCCGAGGATCACAGACTTAGACTTTTCTGCCTGGTATCTCACCTCTAACTGCCTTGACACTTGTCTTCTTGAATACATCTATCCCAGACTCTAGGTTCTACCTGACTTTGTCTTGTCAACCTGTTTCTAGGGTTGTTCCATTTCTTTTTAATGTTTATTTAGTTTTGAGAGGCAGAGAGAGACATAGCATGCGTGGAGGGAAGGGCAGAGAGAGCAGGAGACACAGAATCCAAAGCAGGCTCCCAGCTCCAAGCTGTCAGTACAGAGCCCAACGTGGGGCTCAAACTTGACGCGGGGCTCAAACCCACGAACCGTGAGATCATGACCTGAGCTGAAGTTGGATGCTCAACCGACAGAGGCACCCAGGTGCCCCACTAGGGTTGTTTCAATTAATGGCCCAGGCTCCCACTGGGATTTCCAATATGGAAATTTCTAAATAAAAGTTGTCTTTACATTATACTACAGCCTTATTTGCCTTCAAAGCCTTGGTATATTATACTCTTCAAAGTAGTAGGGGGACCTTTGAGACTTGCAAAGTTTAGATTCAGGAGGGTGATCTGTAATGGGTGAGTGCACTGAGTGGGAGACCCAGTGAGTCACGCTGAGCTACCACAGCCAGGCAGAGTGCCTCAGGGTCTTGTATCTTTTCAAAGTGGGAAGGAAAGCTGTGGTCTGCCTCATTTGCCAGAGGGCCTAGAATGCTTTTGTTTGTGTGGCTTCTGTGGCATCCGTGTAAGTCAGATAACATTCTTCTTGAGGCTCTTATGACCACACACTCTGATGAACTCAGAGCTTTTCTGGATTTAAAGAAAAGGAGTAATTTTAAGAATAAAATTCTTGCCTCTGGAAAAGCACGGTAAAAAAAAAAGCAATGAGATCTGAACAGTAGTGAATTTATTATTTTATTCAGTAAGAGGAAAGATAAAAAATTCCTATATACCTAAAAATTTCCCCAAAGCCTAGCTTTTTTAATTTAAAAAAAATTGTACTTAGTCTCTACCTGTGGTTTGAGATCATTTTTAGAAAGATGTTATGGGGGCCTGGGTGGCTCAGTCGGTTAAGCATCAGACTCTTGATCTCAGCTCAGGTCTTGATCTCAGTGTGGTGAGTTCAAGCCCCACCTTGGCCTCTGCATGGGGCATGATGTTTAAAAAAAGAAGTTAAATAAAATGTTCCCTGTTTAAAAAAAGAATGGCTTTGCACTAACAAAAGGCATGCTGTAGAAAAGAACTTGGCAGAGATGGAGTGGAGTCCAGGCAATAGCAGAGCTGGTTAGGAGAACTGGGGTCAAATATCTGATTTTGTATATAGTCTTGAGAGAGGAGCCACATCAGACGGTAAATAAAGTCACACAGGGAAGTGCCAGGAGTCCCAGGGGGGGTTTCAGGATTCTAAAATCAGGGGTCAGAGCTGACTGAACCACCAAATGGGAATTCAGATATCATGAAAAAGAATAGGGCTGTCAGGCAGTGGCTCCTAAAGTTTTACTGAACAGATTTCTTCACTATCAGCCAGCTCTTACCGGTCCAATCTAATATGTAAACAGATAAACCAGTGGTGTCTTCAGGGTAGCTCAGGGTTCTGATACAATCACGGTGACAAAATTTCGTTATGTGAAGATACTACGAGAAATATGCACATAAAAACTAGTCATATAAGTCCATATATCTATAAGACATTCTATGTTTCTCATAATCTATTCATCACATGTGTGAGAAAGAATCCTTTCAAGAAAAAATCATTTAAAATTGGATATCCATTCCAAAGTGAGAACATCCTGTATCTTTTATGCTTCCCTCTTACATTACACATCAAATAGCAAATAAAGCCATGTGCAAAGGTTTGGGGAGCGTCCCCAGTGAGGGCTACTGTGAAGACAAATGGTTAATGTCTGCTCTCCCAGCTGCTCAGTTAATTACTGTAATAGAAAACATCTTGAGGGAAAACACTGCATACAGTTATTAGCAATTAACCCACAACTCTAAAAATCACAATTCTTACTAATAATAGAACATAGCCCAGCCAGCCTAATTATAATTTCTACACAAGAGTCTTGTATTTTCAGAAAATGTGAAATCTTGTAGGTTACTACTATTTAAAACGTGATAGCAAACAGGGATGATGATTACACGGAGAAATGCAAAATGGAGTAGAGTAGATAGAAACGGAGGGGGCATGATTGATGTGGTAATAGACTAATTCCCAGACATGCACAAGACTCAGATATATTGGCCAAAAGAACTTTTATCTGAATGTTTACTACAGTGCAGGGCGCTGTGGTGTTAGTGGTTGATGGTACTAATGTGGTAAAGAAGGCAGGACAGAATAATGCAGGGCAAGATAAATTCATGAAATAAAATAAACAGATGTGGTATTGCTTTGTTTTTCTTTGAATCATGTAATCTTCTTAGATAAAGCAGAGTCGTGAAGCTCAAATTATTTTCTCCCATTTGGATATGTCTCTTGTACTGGTCCCCATATGTTGACTCTACCCAATGCTTACTGGTCTTCGTGCCTTTCTAGAACACTTTACTTTTTTGCTTACTTTTGCCCAGAGAATTGGTCCTCCAGATTTGGCATGACAGACTCCTTCTAAGAATTGAGATATTTGCTCTAAAAATGCTTGATCATACTACAAAATAGCCTGCCACTCCTTTCTTTCTATCTCTATTCTTTCTTTCTTTTTTTTTTTTAATGTTTTATTAATTTTTGATACAGGAGAGACAGAGCATGAGAGGGGGAGGGTCAGAGAGAGAAGGAGACACAGAACTGGAAGCAGGCTCCAGGCTCTGAGCTAGCTGTCAGCACAGAGCCTGACGCGGGGCTTGAACCCACGAACGTGAGATCTGACCTGAGCCGAAGCCGGAGGCTTAACCGACTGAGCCACCCAGGCGCCCCGTATCTCTATTCTTTCTATCCTAGGACATTCTTTTATTTTTCCATACATATACTACTATCTGATAGAATAGCCTATTCTGTTATTTCTTAATTATTATATCAAGCTGTGTTTATTGACTTCCTTTTTGTTTTGGATCCATTAACCCCCCCACCTCCCCAATCTTCCTTTCCTTTATGCTCTTAGCAGTTTGTCACAAATATGCATGAATATTTATATTATTGTATGTATGGCATATTGTTTGCAGTTAAACCAAATAATACCTTAGGATATTGTCTTTCTCATTTGAGCTTTGGTTGTTGTTGTTCGTGGTGGTGGTTTACAGTTTATCATTTTCTTGTGTAGTTTTTTTCTCATTTAATGGTAATTTTCTCCCCAAATGCTCTAATGCCTGGAAATGATTTCTGTATCTCCCAGACATGTTAAATGGACTCTCCCTTTTGTTTTCCAGAGATTTTCACCCCATACTCTCTACTTATTCCCAGCTGGGTGGATGCTGTTTTTTTTTTTTTTAGCTCTGGCTCACATGTTAGGTTGTAAAAATTTCTGTTGCCAATATTCCTGGAAATTCTCTTTGCCTCATAAGGGCCAGAGCCCCTATTTTCTGATTTTCACATATTTCTTCCTATTTCCTTCCTTTTTTTCACTTCCTCATTTTGCTGAGACATTTCCTCTAGTAGCTGTCTAAGAAAGGGTAGAAGAGTGGGTCAATTTTTTTGAGTTTGTATGTCTGAAATCATCTTTCTCTTATACTTGATTGATAGTTTAGTTGAGTATGGTATTCTAGGTTGAAAACATTTCATAATGTTATAGTTGTCAAATCACTATGTGTACACCTGGAACTAATATAATATTGTGTGTCAACTATATTGCAACTAAAAATCGCTGTATAAAATAATTTCTCATTTCCTGAATGTTTCTTTTTTATAGCAAAATATTTTTTTTGTGCATGTGAATGTAATAGATTCTCTTTCTGAAGTTAGTAATTATAACTTTAGGGGAAGGGGACAGTTTTTCCTTCTTTTATTCCAGTTTCCTTTTATCTGTTCTTTTCCTATAGGTCTCTACATACTGGAATTCTTTACATCTGGTGATCTTCAGCTGATTATGCTTAAGCACAAACATATAAAGATTATGGAAAGGAAGCTCTGTTTTTGTAGGGGGGAGTAGTCAAGTGGTAGATATCACTGGAAGGTTATCAATCACTGGCCTTGTCATTGGGGTCTCCAGAGGACAATCTTCCAACCTCCACATGGTGCAAGATATACACTTCGACACAGGTTTTCTGAAGACTGCAGGTAAGAAGGGTGATGAAGAGCCCTCCATTCACCCTGTAGACTTTTACTTAATGTTTCTGTGCTGTCTGCCTCACCCCTGTTTTGTACCGTGGCAAGGCTGGATACCTATAGTTCAACTTTTCCGCAAAATAAATCACCTGTCTCTTTAGGGACATAAGGAGGAGAAAACATCAGGGATTCAACTCCTCTGCATACTGTTCAACCAGATCCCTCATTTTAGGCTCATACTTCACCTACTCTTTCCAGGTGCCTTCGAGTATCAAGTTACTTTGTGTTCTTTCTAGGGACCTAGCCTGCTTCTCCTGTAGGCATTGCCTTGCAACTTTTATGTCTTCTCTCAATCAAGGCAGTTAGGAATTCTGCATCAGGCTTCTACCTTCCAAACTCTTCTGGAGATGGTTGGCTAGTTGTTGTCTCCTCTCCCATTTGTCCTGGTGGATAATATCTTGAAACATTTCTTTCTTCTTCAGTTAGTGAGGTTTTCTGAGGGAGAAAAGAGAAAATAGTATTAAACTAGAGTATTCTCTTAGTTTTCCCACTCCTAGGCTTTGTATATATTTTTATACTATTTTTTGTTTATCTAAAATAGTGGTTTTCAAACTTTAGTGTGTATCAGAATCACTTGAGAGGCTTGTTAAAACAGATTGTTGTACCTCACCCCTAGACTGATTCCTTATTTAGGGTATGGGTCTGTGAATTTTTTCTTTCGTTCTTTCTTTTTTTCTTTTGTTCTTTCTTCCTTCCTTCCTTTCCTTCCTTCCCTTCCTTCCTTCCTTCCTTCCTTCCTTCCTTCCTTCCTTCCTTCCTTCCTTCCTTCTTTCCTTTCTTTATTTTTTATGTTTACTTATTGAGAGAGAGAGAAGGTAGGGGTGGGGGAAAGAGAATACCAGCAGGCTCTGCATATTAGTGGGTAGCCCAATGTGGGGCTTAAAGTCAGGGAGCTGTGAGATCATGAGCTGAGCTGAAACCAAGAGTCAGACGCCGATTGACCAACTGACCGACTGAGCCACCCAGGTGTCCCCATAGGCCTGTGAATGATTTCTAACAAGGGCCCAAGCAATGCTGCTGCTTCTGGCTCAGGAACCACACCTTGACAAAACCAACTTATATGTATGGCATTTTAGTTTAACTCCGGGTGATATTCTTCCATACTCCAAGATGTGTGCCTGTTAAACTCATCCTCTGTGACTCACCTCATAGGCATCCTCTAGAAGAATTTTCAGACAATATGGAAAGCATATCCTGCCCCAAAGCAACCCCTCCCTCCTCTATATTTTATTCTACTTCTTTTGTTATACTAATTACATTGGACAAGTCACATGTTTAACTTCCCAGAATAAATTCTTTAGGCATTAGTACCTATCTTATATTTTGGATTCTTTTTCCTTCTCTTTCTCCTTTCCTTCTTCTCTGCTTCTCATCCTCCTTCTCTTTCTCTTCTTCCTGGTCTCCTCCTTCTTAATTTCTATTACCTAACCCATTGCCAGATACATAGAGACATGAAGAACTGAACCAAAAGTTATGTTACCATGTACAATCAATATGTAAGACATAAGTCTGGAATGGTTTCTGTTTGAAATTGTAAATGTCTTAATTCATTCATCAGTGTGTCATGTAACCAAGTCAGGCATGCAGATTACAGCGGCTTTACTCAAAGTAGCTGATCTGTGAACTCTTCATTACCTAGTTCCAGGGATGATAAGAAGCTTACTTCAGGAGAAGAATCAATGGGCTGCTTACTTCATTGAGAAGGTCTTGCCATGGAAAAAAAAAAAAGTCAGCTGAAGTAAACAGAGTGATGTAGTCCACTTTCATAGTGCCATGGACTTCTCATCTTATCAGGGACTAATATAAAATACTTTGCAGTTGGCACTGCTCTGTAAATTCAACTTTAAAAAATTGGGATATACACATGCCAGAAAATGCACCCTTTTAAAGCATACAATTCAGTGCTTTTTAGTATTTTCACAACTTTGTACATCTATCACCATCATCTAACTCTAGAACATTTTCATTACCTCAAAAAGAAAGCCCACATCCATTAATAGTCACTCTCTATTTTCCCCTCTCTCCCAGCTCTTGGTAAGGACTAATTTACTTTCTGTCTCTATGGATTTATCTGTTCTGTACCTTTCATATGCATGGAATTATAAAAAAGAATATGTGACCTTTTGTGTCTGGCTCCTTTCATTTAGCATAAGGTTTTCAAGATTGTAGCATTTATTAATACTTCATTCCTTTTTGCGGGTGAATAATAGATTTTTTGGATATAACACATTTTGCCTATCTATCTATCAACTGATGATCATTTAGTTTGTTTCTAATTTTGGCTCATACAAATAATGCTCTTATGAATATTCTTGTATGAGTTTTTGTGTGGACCTATGTCTTCCATTCAATTGCAGTAAATTGCTGGGTCATGTCGTAATCCAGGATTTAGAAGAACTGCCAATCTATTTTCCAAAGTGACTGACTATTTTACATTCCCAACAGCATTGTATGAGGGTTCTAATTTCTCTCCAACACTGTCAACATTTATTACTGTCTCCTTTATTATAACCTTCCTCATAGATGTGAAATTGTATCTCATTATGATTTTGAATTGCAATTCCCTAGTGGCTAACGATGTTTAGCCTCTTTTATGTGCTTATTGGCTATTTATATATCTTCTTGGAGAAATGTCTATTCAAATTATTTCCCCCTTTTTATTGTTGAATTGTAAGCTTTACCTATTCTGGTTACTAGTCCCTTATCAGATATATGATTTGTGAATATTTTATGCCATTCTGTGGGTTGTTCACTTTTTTGATAATATAATGACTTTGGATACTGTTGCTTCATAGCTACATGGTGAGCTGAAGCTGCCTTCTCAAAGGTACAAAAACACATAGTCAAAACTACCAAGATATTCCAGGTGCAAATTTGGACTGTTTGTAAATGTAGGCTAATGAGCTTTCAAGTGTACTAGCTTTAGGCTGGTGATCTGGGGACTTAGTCACAATTTGGGCTTAACCTTCCAGAAAATAGCTGACAATGCTTCCTATCTTCTTATGCGGGGCTGAAATAGATAGGCCTGAGACTATTTTGGATTTGGTCATTTTTCTTTAAGTGGATATTTTTACTTATTTACAGAGTTTCATCAGTTACTATTTTGCTCACTTACCTACTCTTGTGAAAGATTCCTCTGCTTTATCCATACTGGGTTGGAAAAGGAATCGAAAACTCTAAACTCTTAAGGATTGTTTTTGATCTTCCCTGGATATGAATGGCATTGACAATGGCTGTTTGGATTTTATCCATTACCCAAGGCATTCAGACACACACAAAAAAGTAGGAATTCAGAATAAAAGTTGCCAGGGAAGAGATTTGCGTGTTCATTTTCTCTTCTGACAGAAAAGACTTAGAAAAAGTGTGCCTTACTCGAATAATAGTGAGAACCTTCTTTGTATACAAGAATTAGCTTTAAGGGATTTCCAATAGCTAAAACAATCTTGAAAAAGAACAAAGGCCAAGGTCTCACACTGCGATTTTAAAACATACTGTAAATCAACAGTAATCAAGATTGTGTGTTACTGGAAAGAAGACAGATCTACAGAACAACAGAATAGAATAGAGAGCCCAGAAACAAATGGTGCATTTATGGCCAAAGATTTTGACAAGGGTGCCATGACTATTCAATGGAGAAAGGACAGTTTCTTCAACAAATGGTCATGGGAAAACTGCCTAGCCACATGCAAACAATTGAAGTTAGACCCTTAACACAAGTTATACCACCTACAAAAATTAATTCAAAATAGGTTAAAGACTTAAATATAGACCTGAAACTATAAAATTGCTAGAAGAAAACATAGGGGAAAAGCTTTGGGACTTTAGAATTGTCCACGATTTCCTGGACATGACACTCAAAATGCAGGCAACAAAAATAAAAATAGACTACATTGAGTTTAAGAACTTCTGGGTATCAAAGCAAACACCAGAGTGAAATGAAATGGGAAAAAATATTTGTATATCATATATCTGGTAAAGGGTTAATGTCTAGAATATAAGGAATTTCTGCAACAACCCAAACCAAATAATTTCATCAAAAAACTGGGCAAAGGATTTAATGGCAAATTCTCTAAAGAAGATATACAAATGGCAACAAATATATAGGAAGATGCTCAATATCACAAATCATGAGAGAAATTCAATTAAAATCACAGTGAAATATCTTAGGTCCATTAGAATGGCCATTAGAACAGAAAATAAGAAATGTTGGGAAGGATGAAGAGACAATGGAACTTTTGTGAACTACTTATGGGAATATGAAATGGTGCAGTCTTTATGGAAACCAGTGTGGAGATTCCATTCCCCCTAATTAAAAAAATATTGAATTACTGTATGATCAAGCAATCTTACTGCTGGATACACATCCAGAAGAATTTATAGGAGGATCTCCAAGAGATTCTTGCACACCCAGGTTCATTGCAACATTATGCACAATAGCCAAAAGGGGGAAAAATCCAAATGTCTATTGACAGATGAATGGATAAACAAAATGTGGTGTATAAATATGAAGGAATATTATACAGCCTTAAAAAAGAAGGCAATCCTGTCACATGCTACAACCTGGATGAACTTTAGGGACATTATGCTAAGCAAAATAAGCCAGTCACAATAGAAAAAATACTGTATGATTCTACACATGAAGTATCAAAGTAACATGGAAACAGAAAGTAGAAAGATATTTGTGAAGGGCTGGGCAGATGGGGAGGGAAGGACTAGTGTTTAATAAGAATAGAATTTCAGTTCTACAAGATGAAAAAGTTCTAAAGATCTGTTGCACAACAGTGTGAATATATTTAACATTACTGAGTTGTATATTTAAAAATGGTTAAGATACTAAATTTAATGTTACATATTTTTCACAACACACACACACACACACACACACAAATTAGCTGTGTGTGGTATAGTTTCCAAAAAAGTACAAGTTAGTGTGTACCTGGGCTAATTACATTCTAATAATATAATTCTGAAGTTGATCATTCTATCTCACGTCTGATTGGTCAAGTCTCTATGGTTGAGGAGTAGCACAGTACTGAGAAATTAGGTATATACATCACTAGACGGATATCTCAAGAATTTTGTGCTGGATTTATCATTTTTCTTAAAACAAGAAAGAGCTATTGGTTCGTAGGGACAAAATTTAGTAGCAGATGAAACCAAAGTGAGAATGATTATTCACATCTTGGTGTGACAATCCCAGTTGGTTCCTGGGTGAATTTCATTCTATTTTGCCTGACATCAAGATTTCAATGTACATGGCTCATTACTGCTTGTAGGCATTTCTATAATGGCAATTTATTACACTTTCAGGTGACAGAAGCTGTCCTTTGAAGAATTACTTTCTGACCTCCTTCTCTTTCAACCCACAACACCTGCCGAATGAAGTGGCCTGCTCTCTTTTCTTGTCCCCATACAGACACTGGAAGTTTTTGTGTGCAAAAGGAGAGCAGGCTGAAAAGCTTTGGCAGGAAGGTTTTTGCAGCAGGCTGCCTGTCGAACTGCATGGATCAACAATTTCTCAATTAGAAGGAGATAGACGAGAAGATAAAGTATGCGGTAACTATAAAGCTTCAAGCAGCAGCTGAGGAAGATTTTGAGAACATCTGGTCAGAATCTATTTCTTTTTAGGTAAGCATTCCTTTTTACAACCAGCATACATAAGGCATGAAATTGGCTTACCCCGCCTCCTCCTAACAAGGGAGAAGCTGGTTAGATTTATTACTCCTTTGATGCAGGTCTGGAGAGAGTGGGGTGGCATGTGGCATTCCCACTGGAGGTCCCCCCCCAAATCCTTTGGACTCCTCTCAGAGAGAACATTTGTCTGCTAATCAAATCCATTTTTAAGAGCCTGTTCAGGCTGACAGTCTAAAAAAAAAATCATTCATAAGAATAAAACCCAATTTGTGATGTTTCTGCTTCCCCACACCGTGAAATTTATCTGAGCAAGGAACGCCATCAACACAAAACTCTCTCTTAATTTTAAAAATTGGTTGTGTATTTGACTCATTGTCTTGCTTTGTTAATTTTAGAGTTTCTTTCACTTTAGGCAATAAATGCTGAATGAATTGTTCTGTCTGTATCTGGCTTCACTTTACATGTTCATAATATCCCCAAACACCTCTTTTAATACGTAAGACTGTAACTAACAGGTTTCATAATGCTCCCCTGTTTTAGAGATATAGCATAACCAACCAATCAAGCCAATTCACCAATTATTTTTAAATTGAATGAATAGACTGCAAAAGGACAGCTGAATTCAAATTAGAGTTTCCTAGTTCATGGCAAAATTCTAAATCCTTTTATTTACTGTTAATTGCTTATATGCATTGTGTTCATATTATTATCCATGCTAGAACAATCTGAAATCAACCTCCCTTTATGAAATATACATTAATCATATTTAGCCTGTTATATCCAAAGTGCTTTAAATGTTCATCTATAACAACCATGTTTTTAAACTAATGTAAATAAAAGGAAATCTTCCCAATGTGTGATTTTCAATTTACAGATTCACTTCTCATGTAACTAAGCGGTCCTTTTCTAAACAACCATGCAATCAGATAATTTACATCCGTTCCAGCATTTTTCTATTGGTCTTCAGTTCGCAAAATTGTTCCGAGTTTCATCTGTGGCTTATATAGAATTTAGCCTTGTAATAAAAGGAGGTCTATTATTTATGCAAGGGTTTCTGTATTATAAAGAAAGAAGATGATTAGAAACTTTTCACACTCCAGGAAGGAATGAGATTAGTTTGAGATAGAGGTCTGCAGAGTTAAAACTAGTCCAGAAGCAAAGAAAGGCTTATCAAGTCCTGGGAAATTTCAGGGTATACTTAATCTATACTGTCATCTTTAGGTATGCTATCAATTTTCATTAAAACAATCAAGATCATACTGTATTGAAATAACCTTTAGGTTTCATGCAAACTAAACTAAAAACTGAATTGATGGAGAGGATTAATCTTTTCGCCTGCACATAAACCCAGAAGGAGAGAAAAACAGCCCCACCTTAAATAGGCAGTACATTTAGTTCAGGAACCACCGTCGCTGTGACTTACCCAGTTTCCTCTTCTTCCTTTCGCCCCCAAAGTTTCCTGCTTGCCTTTGGTCATTTTACTGTTCATTTGCACCTCACCAGAGAGGGAGAGGAAAAAAAGAAGAGGAAGTGAAATTAAGTAATGAACTTTGTTACTTGTTAACAAAGGTGGCAAAGAGATTTAGAAGAAGTTAAAACTAAGAGTTAAAATAGGTTAAAAAATTATCAATGTGTTTTAGCAACACATGCGGTTATCAGAACTAATTAGGAGTTGGCTAAGTGACATTGCATCTCTGCACTAGATACCAGCACTGTCCACAAGTCCATCCTCTTTGGGATTAGAGAAGGCCTGGTTCATGTATACTGATGTTTAGAAAATGAAGAATGAATCCCTCTTTTGTGAAGTAAGGAGGTTCAAATAATTTCTATTTTGCAAATAACTAAAGTTCTCTGTTATAGATATTTGTTCAAAAGAGGGATATCTCATTTTATATTTATGATTTTTCACTTTGTTAAGCATCAATAAAAAAAAACCCCCCAAATACATAGATACATCTAAAAGAAATAGAAGTCACTGCAGGTTGTGTGAATTTCAAACCAAGGAGGCCGAAGTCACAGGATGGTAAAGATTTCTGGAGTGGTATGGTTCTTTCTCACCCTCATTTTTTCTTTCTTTTCAGAGAAACTCCAAAAGTTTGCTCTTCGGTCCCTCCTTTAAATGCCCAATTGCTTCTTTAGTTGCAGAAAAAGCAGAAAGAAAAGAAGGGAGAACAAAGGCTCAGAAGACTGAAACTAAGCCAGATGGTTCATTCAAATATGAAGGGCAAAAGGGAGCCCAGAAGACCATTTGGGGATCATTTTAGGGCTCCAAGAATGAGGAAATCAGATGGTACTACTTTAAGTATTGGACTACGAATGAGTCATTGGAGAGCCACTTTTTGGTAAGTTTAGGAATCAAAGAAAAAAGTTGTCCCACTGCGGATTCATCCATTTTCTAGCGGGGCGAACTGCAGATTCTGGCTTCGGAACCTGGGCTGTCCTTGTTGGAGGGCACGACGCACCATAGATTTTTATTTTCACGAAACAGACTCCAGAGGTTTGTGGCCTTCCAGACAGCAGCTGGCGCCGGGCAGAGGCATCGCCTCGGGCCGGAGCTGCTGGCGACCGCGCCGCGCTTGGCTGTGCGTCCTGGCCAGCCGGGCCAGCACCGGGGCTTGCCGTTCGAGCAGACGCCGTTCCCTTCCGGGAGGGCCGTGGGGGCTCGCAACTGGCCGCTCCTCCGTCAATTTGGGGGAAGAGGAGGTTTGGAGGAAAGGAGGGAGTAGGTTTGCAAAAAGGGTTGGCTCTTCCTTGTAACTCTGGCGCCCGAAGGGGGCGAGATGGTGGCCAAATCAATGAAGGGGGATTATCCCATTTTGAGTAACGAGGGGTTTTGGATGAGCCTACGATGTGTCCTGCAACTGTCGATTTGGCAGGCGAGTGGACTCCATCAACTGCCATTTGGTTCCCACTTCAAACACACCTCCCCCAATCCTGTGTTCTGACGGACTCCCGAGACTTGGGGTGGGAGCGAGCGGAGCGAGAGAGAATCCAAAGTCAGCCCTCTTTTGGTCTCTGCTTGTGGCACATGCACAGCTGGTTGGGTTCTGAGCAGGTTGGTGAAGGAGGGAGAGAGCCAAGGCAGCTTCGCCCCTTTGGCGGGGTTTGGGTGTGTGTGCTGGGCGGGGATGCGTGTTGAGTGGGTGGGAGGGTAGGAAGAGGAGGGGAGCCGAGTTAGGCGGGAGAATTGAGCGAAGCCCCTTATTTTGCGTCTCAGCCGCCGGTCGAGCCCCCAGCGTCCAGGCTCCGGCGCGCCTTGCAGAAAGGTGGGAGTGAGGGGCGGGGGTGGCGGGCGGGGGAGACGGCGGCTCGTCGAGCCCGCGGTGGCGGTGCGGCTGTCCCTTTAAGCGCTCAGTAGGGGCCGAGGCGGGAGGGCGACGAGC
>NC_043704.1:96264990-96299405 GCF_006229205.1 Suricata suricatta | reverse complement strand
GCGACTGTGGCTCTCTGGTGCTTCTGCGCCTGGGTGGCCGCCGGCTGGCCGCCAGGCAGCGCCCTACAGCTCCGGCCGGGCATGTAAGTGACGCCCGCGCGCCGCGGGACGCGCAGGGAGAGCAAGTCCGCGAGCGCCTCCGCCCCACCCCGGCCCGCGGCGGACCCCGCGGCCGCCGCCCGTTCCCTCCGGGAAGGGAAGGAGGGAGGGCGGGACCTGCGGGTGGCCACCGAGAGCCGTCTGCGGACGTCCCAGGCGCAGCGCGGCGGGAACGCTGTCCCCAGCGCGTCCAGTGGGAGCCCCGGCCCCGGAGCGGAATCCGGGATCAGGGGCGGCGTGCTCTCCACCTGATACTTTTCGGCGCCCGACAGAATTTCCCTCCAGATTTGAGTGTGTGTGTACGCGGTTTGTGAGCGTGTGTGTTTCAATTAATTTATAAGGGCAGTTGGCTAATGTCAAGTTCCACTTTCTGAAAGGGTTTGGATGAAATTCTGTCGAGCCGTGAGGTTTTTGACATATTCTTTCTAGAGATCAATGACTTGGGGCGCTTTTTTTTTTTTTTTTTTGAGAAGTATCTTTGAGTCGAAGGAGTGGATTATTCCACAGGTTTGAGAGAAGCGAACCTCGGCTCAACCGCCCAAGTGAGGAGCTGGGGAGCCGAGTTGTCAAGGGCTGAAAGCGCGGGGAAGAGAACTGAAGAGTGGGAAGATGACGGGAAAGCACAGGCTGAGGATGGGGCGTGGCTTCATTTCCAGATTGGAAGTGATGAAGGCCCGGAGACGTCAATTCGTGGTCTTGGTCACTGTGTCCGGCGTAGAAGCAGCTCAGGGGAAGTCTGAGTCTTTACAAATTGCCTGGTCGCTTTGACTGGTTGAAGTTTTCTCTGAATTCTTGTAGCATCAGAAGGATTATCATCCAACCGCCAGAGAAAGAAGCCAGATCTAATTCTGCTTTTCCTTTTCTGCTCTTGAGCGGTTGTGAATAGGCACCAGGGTATTTTGAACATTTTAAGATTTTTGCTACTTAGCTACTACCTTGCTTCATGTTTGATTTTCTGAAATGTGAATCTTTTGTAATAGGAAAAAAATGGTGTAGATAAGTACATAAGGCCATCTCTACCTTTCTGAGGGCTTTACTTTTTCTTGTAAGAAAAATACCATGTTTTGGTTCACTTTATATTTCCGGGTTTTTGTTTTTTTTTTTTTTTTTGTTTTTTGTTTTTTTACTCATGAGATTAAATTTGTTACCTGGTTACTGCAGATGTCACTAACTATAACTCTTGAGACATGGGGCTTGGTAGCATTCCAGAACAACTTCTTTCCTACCTAGTTTGCAAATACATATTTGGCAGAAATGCAAGCAATTTCTGGGTAGTTGCTTCCTCCTCCATTGATAAAATGTGTCTTGTTCATTTCGAAGAGAAAGTTGGTTTAGACTTTTCCTCTCCAGTTTATCTCCTAAAACACATCTTTCTTTCACTATCTTGCGAATGCATAAGCTTTGACTTATTAGAAACTGCTTTTTATTTAACAAGATTGCCAGCTAGCCATGCTTTTACCTTTACGAGATGGCTGTTTAAATTAAAGTGGATTCCAGATTAGCTCATTAGGTAGTCCCAGAGTCATCTATGCAACATGAAACTGAATAATCCCTTTGGGGGGCACTGAGAAATCATAGAAATACTGTATCACTTTTTACAGTGCTTAACTATTTTACCTCATGTTTCAATATTGACACTTTCGTGGAAAAGGCTGGAAGGATGACATTGCATTTTTTTAAAGGACACTGCTATTGCAGCTCATTTATTTATCAGGTGAGATGAGATTGGATATTAAATCCAATATAAATTCTTGGGTGTTTAATAGAGATGCTCTTTCTGAGGATTATTGAGATCACTCTGATGACTCCTAAGTATTTTCTGAAATCTAGATGGGAAGAAATCCAATCAAATTTGAATTTAGTCTTCCTTGGTTATTAGAGTTGAGGGTTTCTTTGACAGGAATCCTGTTGGGGATATAGAGGCAGGTTTCTGCAGATACCTTTCCAATTGTTGCAGACATGGGGAAAGTAGTCATGACTTCATACACCTGTTCATCTATTAAATTAAGGAGAATTCTCCCTGAGATTTTTATTGACCTCTGAGGTCCATTATCAGTGAGAGCAGGCTTCTAATGAGGTGAGGACCACTAATGAGATTGCATCATCTTACTGACTGGCACTTCTAGGTCATTAACACAGGTCAAACTTCTATGTAGCTGATCTTGTACTTGAGCAGATTTTGGAGCTGAGGTGACAACTGAAAGGAGGAAATGACTGTGCGGCTAAATGATGGTTAGCGGAAACTTAATGCAATGTTTTTATGGTACATTCCTCCACAAGTAAGCTAATTTTTAATGGAAATTTTATTAATGAAGCAAAAGATGTATGACAAGTGGATAATCCAGCTCTAATGATATTTGATCTGTATGATGATCTTGTAGTATCACATTTAGGAAACCTTGGATAAATAAAGTTAGGCAGATCCATAAAATCAGTATTCCAGAAACAGTACCTAAGTACCTAATATGTAAGGAGACGTTGGAAGTCACAGATAATAATTAATCTGTTTGACTTCTTAAATGCCAGGCAAATTTCTTGCTACTTTACATGTATTATTTCACTTTATTCTGAAAATAGTCCTACAAGGTAGGCACTATTGTCATCTCCATTTTGTGATGAAGAAAGAGACACTAAGGTTAAGTTCACACTCCAAGAATTCACAAGATTTGGATCAAGTAGTTTCATTTCCAGCATTGGAGTTCTTAGCAAATATGCTCCATTTCAGAACATCCAGGCCCAGTATCTTATTTTAAGAAGTTTTGTTTTTTAAAATGTTTATTTATTTTTTGAGAGAGAGAGCGCGCGCGCGCGGGAGAGTGAGCGCGGGAGCGAAAGCGAGAGAGCGCACGAGTGAGCATGCATGCACTAGTCGGGGGAGGGGCAGAGAGAGGGAGGGAGAGGACCCCAAGCAGGCTCCATGTTGTCAGCACAGAGCCTGACGGGGGCTCTATCCCATGACCCGTAAGATCGTGACCTCAGTGGAAATCAAGAGTTTGGACACGTAACTGACCGAGCCACCCCAGTGCCCCAGAAGCTCTTTTAATTGCGACCAGGGGCTCTCAGTGGGAGTGGGACTGGTATTCTCTACCTCATGGATATTGGGAAACCTTAAAGGCATCCAAAAGTGGGGCTTTCTTGATTGTTGTAAAAGCTACAGGGTTCCATTGGCATTTGGTGCTGGGTACGGAGAAGGATTGGGGTGCTAACTCTCTAGAAATAGTTCAGATAGTTCCTCACAAAGAAGATCTGATTTCTCTCCTCCTCCCTGAGACTTTTCCTAGGAAATTCTGCTCTCTCATGGCCGTATGTGTTTAAGTATTAAATGATAGGCTGGGCTTAAACTAGGAATTGTGGGATGGGGAAAGCTATCCTTGGCAAGTATATAATGAATTGGAGAGTTGTCTGGTGATGGTGTTTTGAAAAAGGGATATTGAAGAGTTTACTTATTAATGGTACTCCGCAAAAGTTTTCTAAAGGACTAAATAGAGGGAAATAAACTCCAGATCTTTGAGACATTAAAGAAAAATGACTGGCGGTAACACACTCTATTAAAATTTATCCTTTGTAATGCTGTCTTGTAAACATTTGCATAATTAGTGTATACAACATGGTGAAAAGCAGTAAGCAGGGAAGTATTGCGGCTCTCACCTGGGCAGAAGTGCATAAACAAAGATGCAGTAGCTTAAGCTCCTGGGACTTGGGATACTTGGATTCCTCTGATACTTGGGGGGAGGATTTAACGAAGGTGTGGCCACTTTGTGCCCCAGCAGTCTCCAAAACTGTCCAGGACACCTCACCGCCATTCCCTGATGCAGGTATCCAATACAGGCAGTTTGACATCCAAACCCCAAATACGCCTGCTGCGGTACTGCTCATTCACCCCACTCCCACCCCGGAACACAGGTATGGAGAACTATGTCTCATGTCAGCCGACTGTAGCTGATGTAGAAACTTGGGGTCAGAATGGCAGAGATTTACATTTTTGTGGAATTAATACATTTAGAAGTAGACAATGGCAAGAAGCTATAATCAAAGTCATGAAGGGACAATTTACAGAGTTGTCTCTTGCCCCACACAACATATTGGAATTTGTTTTATTTTGTTTTGGTTCTGTGGTTTTCTTTTCTCGTGATATAGTCTGAGATTGAACCAATTAGAGTTGTCTGGGGCTGTTAACAGTCTCCATTTAAATTTACAAATAATTTAAGCATGGCCTGTGATCCATCATTTACTCATTACTATAAGTTCAAAAATATTTTTCTTTCTGGTGAGATCAGCCACACTAAATGCGCATAAAGTGAACTGGAGAAGGCTGTGTGTGTTCTTTATAGGCAAGACATTACTGTCAGCAGTTAGTCTTGATGGATATCTTGGACCTTAACAATCACATGAGGTAGATAATATTGTCATCTCCACTTTCAGATGAGGACATTGAGACAGAGAGAGGTTAGGTAAGTTGCCTGAAGTTTCAAACCTGAGAAGTGGTGGGATGGGCTTTCGACCCATTCTAACTCCAGAGCTCTGTTACTAATCACTGATCTTTGTGGAAGTCCTTCAGCCCTTGACCTCTCTCCTTCCTTGGCTCTCAATTTACCAGGCTCCTCCCTGGTCTTCCTACTTAATCTGAATCGTATACTTAGATTCAGAAGTAGCTGACTCTTTCTCCTAGTACTTCAAGCAGAAAGAAACCTCAACTCTGCATTGGAGCTTTAGCAGTGAACTTCGTTCTATACTTTTACTGATGAAATTGACATTATATTATATGAATTTTGTCAGACTCCCTGTCATTGGCTTAAATATATATATATTTTTCCTGTATTTTCACTTCTTTCTTCTGTGTCTCATGGGAATAGCTTTCCCCCTCTTTTTTTCAAGGTAATCCCTTCCTTGAATGCTCCAGACCCCATCCTTAAAAAGTTTTCTATCAGTCATCTCTTTAGTTTCTTTTATTGCCAACTCTTACCTTTCCACTCTTTGTTTTTCCCTTTTCTCTCCATGTATCCAAGTGTCCCTTTCTGGGTCTCTATCTCATGTTTATCATATGTTTTTTAAAAAATTCTTTTTAATGTTAATTTAATTTTGAGAGAGTGACAGAGCAGGAGTGGGGGAGGAGCAGAGAGAGACACACAGACTCTGAAGCAGGCTCCAGGCTCTGAGCTGTCAGCACAGAGCCTGATGCGGGGGTCGAACCCACGAACTGTGAGATCATGACCCGAGCCCATCCAGGTGCCCCTCTGCATCTCTGTCTTGACCGTACTTCTCTCCTTGTCTTCAGTTTCTCTAGGACAGCTCTTGATGCTACATCCTTCTTATCACTGATCATTTTACCCATTGCAGTCTGGCTTCCTCTGCCAAAATTTCCTCTCAGAAACTGCTTTCTTTTTAGAACTCACCTTACTCTTATTTTTCTGTAGCATATGATATTACTGGCTATTCCTGTTTTCTACTTCTCCACTTCCTTGCTTGTGCTTTTTTTTTTTTAATTTTTAATGTTTTATTTATTTTGACAGAGAGACAGAGTGTGAGCAGGTAAGGGACAGAGGGAGAGGGAGAACATAGAATCCAAAGCAGGCTCCAGGCTTCGTCCGAGCTGTTAGCACAGGGCCTGATGTGCTGGAACCCACAAACTGTGAGATCATGACCTGAGCCAAAGTCAGACACTTAACCAACTGAGTCACACAGGCGCCCACTTGTGCTTTTCATTAATATACTTGGTATCATCTGTAGTTCTCCTCTACTGGCCACTGAATTCTCCCACCTTCTATCTGTATTCCTCTTCCCGTTCTTTACACTTTACCTCTTTACAATTTATATCTCTTTCTTCCCACTGGCTTCTATCAGATCTTCTATTTTGATGAGACTCAGAGCTGTATATCTAGCCCCAGTGTCTTTGGAGACTTGCATTTTCAATTTATCATCTCCATAGGCTTCAGACTCACGATGTCAATAAGTCATCTCTAGTCATCATTGTTTCCCTCTGCATTTTCTCCTTCTTGGGTATTTTGTTCATTTTCCCCTCCCTTCATATTTGAAATTTTTTATCTTTCACCTTTCTCCCAGTTTACCTTGTAGTTTTATGATGAGCTTGAGTTGAGATGATTGTGAAAAGGCCTTGTATGTATTGACTAGGTATGTTAACATTTATATTCCTGTTAATTGACAAATTCTATAAACACAAGCAACGAAATATTTCTTGAATTAGTTCTCTTTCCTGTTGCCAACACTTGAGTCCAGCCATTCTGTTTTCACTCCTAGACTATTACATATATCTCTTGGTTGGTCTTCTTTTTCGTATTATCTTGCTCCTTTTAACTTTTATTATACATAGGATTTAATTTTTATCAAAGTTGGTTTCCAAAGCAAAAACCTACTAACATCATTTCTTTTCTTAAAAACTTTGATTTTACATGGACTAACGTTCAAGCATCAGAATATTATTATTAAATAGCACTTATTATATGCCAGGAACAATTTAAGTACTTTACATATTTTAATTCATTTAATTCTCACAACAACCTTATCAGAAGGTAATATTTGGAACCAACTTTCATGACAAGAAAATTGAGATCCTATGGAAGTTAAGGTTTTCCGGAGAAACTGAAGAATATGAAGCTCAAAGAAGTTTATAATTAACAATTGTAAAAGCTAGGATATGAACCTGAGCTGTTTGAGTCTAGAATCTATGCTCTTACCCACTATATTGTGTTCAAGATCATCTCATTCCAGCATTATTCAATTTTACAAACATTTATTGAGCAGTTTTTAATTTACTTGCCTTTAGTTCCCTTCTCCCTGTCAAGAACGATTAAGTATTTAAGATTTTACTCTACCTGTGAGGTAACCAGGTAGTCTGCCACAGTTCATAGCTGCTGACAAAAGACATGAGACCCCTGGATCAAAGATAAAGGACTTCATTAGTCATGCCATAACAGGTAGCATGAGCTTCATGTTTGAGTTGGTTTCCTTTATCCCTGCTTCCTCCTCTCCCAAATTCCATAGGAGCAATGAGGAATGACCTAAGTGTGTATTATGCACACAGTGGAATTTATGTCACAGCTGTGGAACATAAAAAATCTCCAATCTTACAAGGGGACTGTTAGCAAACCTAGCCAACTTTGCCCTTAGAGGGAGACATCATCTTTATTATCCTGCTCATTAAACAACCCCTTTCTGAGCCCTGGCAGGAGACACTCTCTAAATCTTTCAACGCTATTTGCTATACAAACATCCTTCCAGAACAAAAGCCATGTAAGCTTCACAAGATATGTAGGAATGCAAGAGACCTTGAAGAATTGTCTCCCAACACTCCTAACATTTTCCTTCCCAGTTTAGTTGCATGGGCTTTGCTAAGGCTTAAATCTAGTTTTGTTGTCTTTTGTTGCCTCCAGCACTTGATTTTCCGATTTTTTTTTCAGTAGATAGGAAGACTCTGGAATTAGATGAGCACATAGGTTTTGTAAGCTGACCCAAAGGGCTATGTTCAAATCCTATGTATGTATCTTTTCTCCACTAAAGCTGATATCATATAACTAACCCCGTTGCTTAATATGTAGCTGATTTCTTTCCTTGTTTTTTCCATTCAACAAGTGCTTCTTCAGTGTCAAGTACTTTGCTAGGCTTTGGGGATACAGAGAAGATAGGGTAATCCTCTGGCTTTAAGCACTTCAAATATCTGCGGAAAGACCAAGAAACAGACTAGAACCTACTGAAAAAAAAATTGGCAGAAATGGAAGAAATAACTTAGCTGGAGGGAAGAAGGAATCCAGGGCTTAAGGATGGTTTTTAAGAATTTAATTTTCTTAAGCAGATACTGTGAGTAGAGATTAGATGGGAAGTACATGTGATGATGGTGGATTCCAGTTGATGAGAACAGCATGTGCGAGAAGGAGGCACAGTCTCTCTTTTAGGAAAACCCATCAACCATTTCCTTAATGATATGTCTGTAGGAAAGAATATGAAAGAGGTCAGAGTAGAAGATGAGTTCAGGGCTGCTGAGAGGGGATAGCACAGAAAGGGTCTTGCATATCACAGTGGGAACTTTGGACTTTGCAGTGGAATAGTGAGGAGCCAGGAAGTGACTGAATGCAGGGGAGGCACCTAATTAGATTTGTGTCTTTGAATGAGGAATGGATTGAAGAGGGAAGGAGTCAGAAGCAGGGAGTCTGCTTAGAAAGTGCTTTCAGTAGTAGAGGGAGAATTGTTGTGAGTCTAATCAACAAAGGAAACAGTGGTGGCGATAAAAGGAAGGGACAGATTTGAAAGATTAATAGCAAGGGGAGTTGATGGATGAGTGGAAATGGAGAAGAAGAAGACTGGGGAGTGGCTTTTGGGTCATGGAGAAAATCAGAAACACAGGAGGAAGAGAAGAGCTTTATGGGGGGAAGAGGGTGAGTTCAGCTGTGACCATGTGATCACTGTGTATCTGTGGGATCTCAGGTGGAGATGCTTTGGAGGAGTTCCACCTAAGGGTCTGAGACCAGGAGAGTGGTCTGGGCTAGAGCTACATCTGGATATTGATGTGGCAAAACACCAGTATATATCAAAAGTGAGGAGAAAGTTTATTGAACAAAGAAACCTGGACAATTTTAATATATGAGAAGAGGAGAGAGGAAGAAGGAGCTAGGGAGGAGATTAAGAAACTGCCTGAGAGGAAGAAAGAGGGAGTGGTAAATGCTATGGAAGGTCTCAGGAAAATTAAATAAAATAGGAACTTGGGAAGTGGAAAGTGTCAACACTGAAAAAAAAGTAACTGTCTTAGAGTTAGCTAGATCGACCTGATGGAAGAACCTTGTTTTAGTTGAGAAATTAGGCCTAGCAGGTTATCATTTTTGGTCCTGGTGACAAGAAGTGGACATTTCTATAGAGTGGCTACACACTTACTGTGCATCTGCTGTCATTCTCAGGTCTCAGCCTCATTATTCCCCTCACCAGAAATGACCGGAGAAAGAGCTTCCTGCTATGCTACTCCAGCCAAATTAATTACCAATGGGGCACGGTTTAAGATCAACTCAGAATCATCAAGGCATTTTCTGCAGAGACTTGTAAAGAGGGGTAAAATAAAGCCTCCACCTCTAAGGAACTTATTTATAATCAAGTACGTTCTTCTCTGTTGTGTATAGTTAAGTACTATAAAGGACTTAGACCAAAGTATTACTGTAATTAAAAAGGAATAAAAAACCAAATTCATGAGAGGATATCATGAAAAGCTTCATGAACGTGGCATTTGAAAGTGAGGTAGGATTAGGAGCAGAAGAACATTCATTAAAGGAGGAGAGCAGAGTACGCCAAGGCGTTGGAGGCTGTTGGAAGGAGAGAGTACCTTCTGGGGATGATGTACACCACAGTCACCTGGTATTGCCTTCCTGGCCTCCATGCACTTGCAGCCCTGCCCTCACCAGGATAACTCAGGCTCCCCAAGTGTATTCCATGCATTCCTGCCACATGGCCTTTGTTCTCAGTGAAACACTGCCGCCTCTGTTTCTTCCAGGCTACTCTCTAAGACCCACCACAAAAGTCCTCTATTTCACTAATAATTCCAAGTCACTCAAATAGAATTAATTGTATGTCTGTCTCATCAATCTTAACTGACATTTAAAAAATATTTCTTAGCATTTATTTATTTTTGAGAGCGAGGGAGAGCACCAGAGAACGAGAGTGCACTAGTGGGCGAGGGGCAAGAGAGAAGGAGACACAGAATCCTAAGCAGGCTCCAGGCTCTGAGCTGTCAGCACAGAATCTGATGTGGGGCTTGAACTCACAAACTGTGAGATCATGATCTTACTTGAACTTGGATGCTTAACCAACTGAGCCACCCAGGCACCCCTTAATCGACATGTTTATTTGACTTCAGTATATAGAGATCTCTAGTTTCTTTAAAGAACTCTATTTGATAACCATGTATTAATGATGGGTACATGTTCAGAATTAGTAACGGCATTTTCCAACCAACTCTCTATAAATCAGCTTCTTGTATATAATTTATGTGGCTTGTCAACTTGTGATTTGGAAGGTGTATTTTGTCATTCTTCAGTGAACAGTTTTCAGTGGGGTTTAATATTCCTTCTCACTGAGATGGTTAATTAAGAATTGACAGCGGGGCAGTTAAGTGTTTGGCTTCAGCTCAGGTCGTGATTTCACAATTTGTGGGTTTGAGCCCTGCATTGGGCTCTGTGCTGACAGCTCAGAGCCAGGAGCCTGCTTCAGATTCTGTGTCTCCCTCTCTTTCTACCCTTCCTCCCCACATGTTGGTACTCTCTGTCTCTTAAAAATAAATAAATATTAAATAAAAAAAATAAAAGAACTGACAGTAATTGTCAACTTTAGTGTATTTTGCTCTTGAGGGAAGAGGCAATCATAGGAGATTTGAACTTTTGTTTCTCTGAATTACTGAGAAAACTGTTTTCACAGTTTAGTCTAGAGGATTCTGACCAGGAGAAAGGCAATCTCATTTTGAATGATTTTCATTTCTGGAGCTCAAAGTACTAATATATTCATTTGCAGTATTTCCAGATTTTTGGTACACTGTGAAGGATTTGGTTTATAGTCAAAAGTATGTGACAATAAAACAATAGTAAATTACATTGCTTCTATATTTCTTGTGGAATTTAAACAAATTTTGACTATCCAAGCTTATAAACTCCAAAAGATAAAAAAACACACACACACACAACAAAACAACACTATTCTCAGCATGAATAAACTGGGGATGTATCTTGACATCAAAAATTTATTTTCGAATGCATTGCACGGTTTACTCATGCTGAGAACCACTTCTTATTCTTTTGAACTTTTGAACTCTCTCTGAATCGGGATGAGCAAAAATGAACATGAGTTTCCTTTCAATGTACTGGTATACCACATGTAAAATAAAACACGTAGAAACTCAAGACACAGCAATACACACTGGCCAATTATATGATAACAGAATAATATTTGTACTGGGCTTTAGGCACATTATATGCAATACTGAAGTGAATTTTGAAATAGGAAACACAGTAGGCAGCAGCCATTAAAAGGTATGCCTTACATCTCCTGTAAAGCACATCTTGCTTGCATTCAATTGACAGTAACAAGTTGGGGCCAGGAAACAACTCAGTCAGCA
Organism: Suricata suricatta; assembly: GCF_006229205.1. Classification (NCBI taxonomy): domain Eukaryota; kingdom Metazoa; phylum Chordata; class Mammalia; order Carnivora; family Herpestidae; genus Suricata; species Suricata suricatta. The sequence goes on along the minus strand of NC_043704.1, from coordinate 96,288,205 downwards.
TTCTCCTTCTTTCATAAATCTATTTACAGGAGAAACCCTATTAACATTTTAATTGTCTCACAGCTAAAGTTGATCTCAGCGCCATCTTTAAAGGGTTCAGGTTCATTAAAATTTAAGGGACCAGGGAGTCCATAGTCTACTCTAATGATCTCGTGATGGTTGTAAAGTCTCTAAATATATTTCTGGCTCAATGAGCAATTGAGAGTTTCTTTGCAGTGGCTGGGTATGCTGCCAGGTAGGTATATGGTTACATTGCCTCATTTCAAAAAAAATTTTTTTAAATGTTTTTATTTATTTTCAGACAGAGAGAGACAGAGAATGAGCAGAGGAGGGGCAGAGAGAGAGAGGGAGACACAGAATCAGAAGCAGGCTCCAGGCTCTGAGCTGTCAGCACAGAGCCCGATGCGGGGCTCGAACCCACGAACGTGAGATCATGACCTGAGCTGAAGTCGGAGGCTTAGCCAACTGAGCCACCCAGGCACCCCACATTGCCTCATTTCAGTCTCACCAGAAAACTACCTGTACCCCTACCCCGCCATCTTTTCCTTCATCTGAATCCTAGGGTCTTTCAAGTTCTTGTTGAACATTTTCTGTCTGCCAACATTTATTTAGTTGCCCATGTTGATTCTATAGCTAGATTTTACTTTCATTGAGGTCAAAGTATGAGCCCAATAATTATTGAAATACAACTAGTCACTATAACTTATTTTAAACCCATGTTTTTTTGCCCCTTATATTGACCCCCCGAATGTATCCCTAACTTAAATTATTTATAAGTATTGGAAATTCTTGTTCTGGCTGTGGTACAAATTGTCTGGGTGTGACCTCTCTGATTTCTAGTTTCTTATTTGTTGAAACTTTGGTATGTGTTTCAGAAGATACATATGCTCTAAAGATTGACCAGCCTTAAAATAAGTTCCTAATGTGACTTGTTATATATATAATTTTTTAACATTGAGCACTTAAATGTAGGGAAATGTCTGCCTAAGACAACAGTTTTCTGTTTGGCTCTAGTTTATGTTAAGCCCTCCCTGATAAGGTACAGTTAAAGGATCTTTTTCTCCAGAGAACATTTCTGGTTGATAATAATGAAGCCCTCTCATTTTTTGATTGGGAGAAAAGATTTGGTTTTCTATGGGAAAACTCAAGATGGAGAAAGGTAAAGACTAACGTCAAACTGATCCAAAAACCTTACAATATCCAAGTGCCGTTAAAACCCAGAAGGGCTCAAGTTCATGTCACTATAAATTGTTGTTTGGTGTGCTAAGGATCTATTCTTTTTTAAAATTTTATTATTATTTTTAATAGTTTATTGCCAAGTTGGTTTCCATATAACACCCAGTGCTCTTTCCCACAAGTGCCCTCATCCATGACCATCACCCCTCTCCCCCTTCCCCCTCTCTCTTTAGCCCTCAGTTTGATTTTAGTATTCAAGAGTCTCTCATGATTTGCTTCCCTCCCTCTCCCTAACTTTTTCCCCCCTACCCCTTTCCATGGTTCCTTGTTAGGTTTCTCCTGTTAGACCTATGAGTGAAAACATATGGTATCTGTCCTTTTCCACCTGACTTATTTCACTTAGTATGACTCCCTCTAGTTGCTACAAATTGCCAGATTTCCGTCTTTCTCATTGCCGTGTAGTATTCCATTGTATAGATAAACCACATCTTCTTGATCCATTCATCAGGTGATGGACATTTAGGCTCTTTCCATGATTTGGCTATTGTTGAAAGTGTTGCTATGAACATTGGGATATATGTGCACTTATGTATCAGCACTTCTGTATCCCTTGGGTAAATCCCCAGCAGTGCTATTGCTGGGTCATAGGGGAGTTCTATTGATAGGTTTTTGAGGAACCTTCACACTGATTTCAAGAGAGGCCTTACCAGTTTACATTCCCATCAACAGTGTAGGAGGGTGCCCGTTTCTCCACATCCTCACCAGCATCTGTAGTCTCTTGATCTATTCTTAATCCTGGGATTTGGCAGTGTTAATAGGATGCAGGTTATACAAAGGCAGTGATAACTGAAAGAATGTGTTCACTTATTCTTTTTACCATGATTTCTGTGCCTTTATAAACATGAAGAGGTGAACTATGTGTGCCTATCAGTTTGTGGAGGTGCCTTCGATTGCCTACACTACATGTTTGATTTCCAAGCACTCTCTTTTGCCTTAAAAAATGTGGCTTTAGGGGAGCCTTGGTGGCCCATTTGGTTGAGCATCCGACTTTAGCTCAGGTCATGATCTCACAGTTCGTGGGTTCAAGTCCTGTGTCAGGCTCTGTGCTGACAGCTAGCTCAGGGCCTGCAGCCTGCTTCCGATTCTTTGTCTCCCTCTCTCTCTGACCCTCCCCTGTGGATGCTATCTCTCTCTGTCTCTCAAAAATAAATAAAAAACATTAAAAAATTTATTAAAAAATGTGGCTTTGAGTGTCCAACTCTTGACTTTAGCTCAGGTCATGATCTCATGGTTTGGTTCGTGAGTTCATGCCCTGCATCAGGCTCGCTCTGTGCTGACAGCGCAGAGCCTGCTTGGGATTTTCTCTCTCTCCCTCTCTTTGTTCCTCCTCTGCTGATTCTCTCTCTCGAAACAAACTTTTTAAAAAATGTGGATTTGGACTCAGACAGATTTTGGTTAGTGGTAGCAAATAATGATCAAAGTAGATTTTAAGATGTCTTATGCAAAGATAGTGCTTTTATGGGCCAAATCTATATTACTAAAGGCTCTTGAAACCCTTTTGTTTTATGGGGTACATACTTTAGTTTAACCAGCATTTTGTCTTATAATTTTCATAAAAGTTTTTTCTATTTGCAGCAGTATTTTGTCTAGATGATATCAGTATACAAGCTGTATTTTTTCCCTCTTATTTACCCTTCTTAAACTTACACAGTGGACTGGTTTACCTGATCATGTGTGTTCATTTCAGAAATAGTTTCAAAATCCCTCCCATAAGTCTGAGGTTGAGAAACCTCTGAGCACCAGCAGGTACTTTTTTCTTGCTGTTATTTGTCAGAGACTAATTTGGCGGTGTAACCTTCACTTAACAAACATCAATCTAATTATGGACTTCATTTATTTTATTCAATATGAAAATTCTTAAGTTTCCCTGAAGAAATATTAATGTGTTTGATTAGGCTGTGACTCTTGAGACAGTCCTGGGCACATATGCATCGTATTACCTTTCTAAAATCTGAAAAGTTCTGAACTCTAGAACACTTTGGCCCCTAGGCATTCATTTACTTCAGACCCATATTTGTAAATATGATATTTGAAGAGCATACTGAATTTCAAAAGGTTATTTAAATGTTTAAAAGTCTGCTTGTTTGTATGAATTTTAAAAAGTTTGTTTTTAAGCAAAGAAGTGCCCACCAATTTTTGTTTGTTTAAGTTCTGGATGTTGGTTGGTGTAAAGCAAAGAAGGTTTAGCTTCTTGTGTCTCCCTTCTACCCCCATCCCCGAAAAGAGTATGTGTGTGTGTGTATATATATATATATATATATATATATATATATATATAAAACTTCCCATCTTAATCAGAAAATGGAGATTGGACAAAATAGATCCACTAAGCATAATGCATGAAATCAAGTTCTGTTGTTACTCTCTTAAGCCCATTTCTTCTTTAGAGAAGAAAAGCATCAGTTGGCATCTATTGAACAGGAACTTCATGCCAGGCCGCATGGCAAGGGCTTTCTATATTATTTCGTTTTATTTCGTCTGAACACCAAACACTGTACAATTGTACTATGCCTCCAATGTTGAAAAATCATTATTTAGGTCCAGTGATAAAGGGAGAAAAACCCATTTTCTACAGTTTAGATATTTTATTCACTCCAATTTAGTTCTCTGTGCAGGAAGGATAAAAGTTCTTTGGTCCTACTCCTGGTTGCTTTTTATGATGTTTAATTTCAGAGGGTGTGCTAGGCTTTTGAAGGGGAAAGTGGTCTTGTTAGGATCAGTCTGCTGGATCCCCTAGTACCAGATTCAATATTAGTAGAAGTGGACTTTGAAGTCTTTAGCTCTTCTCGTCTTACAAATTTCCTATTTCATATATTTCATAATTTTATTTTGGTTGGTAAAATCTCTAATTTGACTCCAAGAAGCTGTTTTATATTTTGGATTGCATTTGTGATCAATCTATAGCTGTTTAGACAGTGGTGAGTAGTTTCCAAGGAGAAGCAACTGAAATTCCTAACTCACTCTGCTGTAGTTCTTGCATTTCATATTAAATATGCTTATAATATTCTCTTTTGTACATGCAATCTGCATGACCACATGTTGCATTATTAATGGCCTCCCCAAGGCTTGGCTTCTTGCTGTGACTACTTCAATTATCTCAAAGTTTAAGCTCTTCATCTGGAGGCATAGGTGGGGCATTTATATTTCTGGCATGACTTTCTAGCATAATCGGGAAGAGGCCTATTCTGAAGGAAATAGGGATCCTCTTAAGGTGGGGTAGAGTCTCGGGATATGGAGTTCTGGTCCCCATGGAGACAGACACTTCAAGAGAGCCTGGGAAGAAAAGTTAATTCTAAAGCACCCTGGAAGCCCGGGGAAGGCACTTTTGCATCTGACAGACTGGCCAAGAATTGAGCTTGAAGAAGAGGCAAATATTTTCACAAAGGAGGAGGGTTACACATGGGCAGGATTGTAAGTGAGGCTCCCTGCCTCTGTTCAGTGTGGCAACAAGAGATAGTGGGGCTTTTGACCTACAGACAAATTAAATGCCACCTGTCAAAAAGTGAGCTTTATGGCTGAGTCTTTGCAATTGTGTGAGATGGAAAACATATTTGTGAGGAAGCAGCTAGGAATGGAAAGTCTGAATTAAAATGAATTATTGCTTGAAGGAAAGATAAATGCCTATTCTGATTGAACCTGAGGCTAGCAGTGAATCTATTACAGTAACATATCATCACTGTCTGTTTCATTGTGTACTTCATTTGCCTATGAAATAAAATTTGTTTTCTCTTGAAAATTATCTTTAAAATTTCTGTGGATTAGCAAAAAAAAAAAAAAAGAGCCTAAATGTCCAACAATGAGGAAGCAGTTAGGTAAATTATGGTATATCCTTACAATGGAACATTTATGCAGCTATTAAAAACGATGTTTACAAAGAATTTTAATGGTCTATAAAATGCTTATATTATAATAAGTCAAAAAGAAGCAGGATACAAATGTCTATAACAGCATGATTTTATATATAAATATATAAATATAAAGATAATAAGCAGAAAAGGAGGAAAATGAATCAAAATGTTTTAATAGTGTTTATCTCTTGGTGGTGAATTATGGATAATTTTTATTTTCTCACCCACAGTTCTCAGTTTTTGCCAACTTCTCAATAATGAACATCTATTGCTTTTTTTCTTAGAAAAATACTTACAAAATGTATTTGATTTTGAAATAATTCTCCGACCTGTAATATATTACTGACCAGAGCTACTTGACAACAACTTTGTAAGACTACTGTTGAGGGCACCAGGGCCACCAAACTTTCTCTCTGATTAGAACTTTTATGGTTTATTTTTATTTCAGTAAAAGTATGTCATTGTGTAGTCTCTATTTGGGTTGCTATTATTTATCCCAGTGATAGTAAAAAAAAATGTATATGAAGGCAATTTCCTTTGTTTAAAGGCTCTCTCGAGCACCACGAGGGGGTGTGGGAGGAGTTAGCCTTATCACTTGAGCTCCCATCTTACAGCCTCACTCCAGAGTAACTGACATAAGTGAACAAGTTGCCATAAATATGGCTTCTTCAGACCTATAGTTAATGATTCAGAAGTACAGTCTTATTTTTAATTTACAGGACATTAGGTGTGTTGTAAATTGCTAATGACTTTAATAAGTTGATCACCTTTTTTTTTTAAATGTTTTTTAATGTTTTATTTATTTTTGATACAGAGAGAGACAGAGCATGAGAGGGGGAGGGGCAGAGAGAGAGGGAGACACAGAATTGGAAGCAGGCTCCAGGCTCTGAGCTAGCTGTCAGCACAGAGCCTGACGCGGGGCTCGAACCCACTAATGTGAGATCTGACCTGAGCCGAAGCCGGAGGCTCAACCGACTGAGCCACCCAGGCGCACCGATCACCTTTTTTTTTTCTGCTCCTAAGGATGAGATTACCCTGCTTCGGCCTTTAGGTGACTCAGTTCTGTAACAAGTTGCTTACATACAGAAATATTTTGCTTTGCTAGAACTCCAGTATCTGGAAGCCTATATACCTACAAAATAATTGAGAATCAGGAAGTGAACAATAATAGTGACATAAATAACATGCCTAACTCTTGGGTACTTACTTGTCTTTGTTTTCAGCTCTCTGCAGAGTACTTTTCCTCATTGTTCTATTTCATCTTCATAACAAATATATACAGTTGTTATTGTGCTCCCTATTTACAGATAAGAAAACTGAGGCTCAGAAGAGTTGAATAGTTTCTCTAGGGTCACAGAGCTAGTTACTGTGAAGCTAGAAGCTGAACTGCATTCCAAAGCCCAAACATACTCTTAACTACTATAGTAAATAAAAAGTGCAAACAGATGTCACAAAGTCTGTGTTCAAAAAATGGAGACTTTACACTTCAGAGTCTCAAGAAAGAATCACTCTACTTTTCAAATGATGTTAGGAAATTTGCAAATAACATATTTTAAAACAGGAAAAGGAAGCTTCTAGAAGCAGGAATTGATAGCAAAAAAGCAGATACGGCTGTGGACTAAGTGAGAAGGCCTGAAAAATTTAGACTATATTCTTGAGAATTCTAAAAGCATTATAGTTTGGATTGGTTTGCTAAGGCATTTGTTTGTTAGCTTCTGGGCATACTGATGGGTAAATACAGAACTTGACTGACGATTTATCTTGTCAATAGAATCTTAAATTCAGTAAAGTACTAATTTTTTATGAATTTCTATTTTTATAGCTTATACCTTTTATTGTGAAAAGATTAGAATATACAGATGAGACAGCAAAATAAAAATCTGTCATAATTTCACAACCAGAGATATCTACTGTTAACATTTTGGAAGAGATACATAATATAAATACAAATGTCAATATAAATGTAAATATGTATGTTTATGTTTTAACAACATGGGGCCATGTTTACCTTTAAAAATGGCCTTTACTTACTATGCTATGAGCATATTTTTATATATTCTTTGATTATACAAGTAGAGAAGCATGTAATATACTTGAGAATGACTTTTTTCCAGAAAGGATAAAAAAAACCCAACAACATTTATTTGATGCTTTAAGGAAGGACACATATTAACAAATTTATTTTATGTGAATGAATTTCTTTCTTAATGATACTTATATCAATGAGGCACTACTGTACTTTCGTTATCTTCATTCCATAGTGTCGTTATTCTCTATTTAGATTAAACACGTTAAAGGTTTCTTTCTCTTTCTTTCTTTCTTTCTTTCTTTCTTTCTTTCTTTCTTAAAAAGAAGAAGGGATCAATAATGAAAGTGATAATTTAAGGATGTTTTGAAAGGAAGAGAATACATTCCCTGCTGGAGTTGATGTGATTTGAAGCCATCTGTTTCTTTCACTTGAAGTGCAGTTAGCTTTGTATCCATCTGCCTACTTAATTCAGAAGGAGGGGCAGAACCTGCTTCTGAAAGCTGTGTTCCCATTTGCTATTTCATCTGACAAAGATTTATTGAACATCTACTTTATGTGAGTCCTGTGTTTGATGCTTATTTAATGCAAAGGAGGTATAAGATGTGCCCTCAGTACTCAGAGAAGTCCAGTTTAATGATTTAAAAAAACCAATAAAGTGGTAATTATAATTCAGTATGGTGGGTAACAGGGTAGAAGTGAGCTGTAAGAGCATGTGGGAGGCAGGAAAGGGTCTTTTGGGCATAGTTGCCTAAGTGGGGAAGCAGATTGAGGATGAACTAAAGATGATAGGTGGGTGATGGGGGAAGAAGTGTGATGGAGTATGTTTCAACATGAGTGACCACATGGATACAGGTCTGGGGGACTAGAGACTAGGACACAAAGTTGAACAAGGTTTGAGAAGTACCTATGATCTATCAGGGAGGCATTGTGTGCTGTGCTGAGGAGTTGGCATTTTATCCTGAGTGAATGAGGAGTCATTGAAAATATCCTCATTGGAGACATGAGGAGAACAGCTGTGGTTTTAAGAAATCACTCTGGCAGCTGTGTGAAGAGACTGTGAGTGTGATAAGGAAGGATCCGGATCTGAACTAAGGTGTTGGAAAGGAAGGAGTTGAACTAGTGAACTTGCTGACTGGTAGATGTGGGAGGGAAGGCAGTGGGTGGGGAAAAAGGTGACATCATTATCTCTGGGCTAGGTGACTGTGTACATGGTGGTGTCTTCTACAAGTGAAGAAGACTCTGAATCAAGCACATTGATTGGGTAAGTCAAAGAGGATGAGTTTGTTTGGATGTATTCGGCAGGCAGTTGGATGTGTGGATCTTGAGCTGAGAGATCTTATGCAGTGGACTAGAACGATAGAATGGGGTTGTCTGGGAATACAGGTATGAAACCTGCAAAGTGTAGGATCATTCAGGTAACATTTATGGATTCAGAGGGTTCCTTTTGGACCACCATCATTTAAACGATGAACATAGAATAGAAGTTAAGGGTATGGGCTCTGCTGTCTGGGTTCAAATCCTAGTTCTACCATTTACTGGGTCAAATTACTTATTCTCTCTGTCTTCAATTTTCTCACCTGCAACATGGAGATGATACATATATGAGTCATAGGCTAGTTGTGAACCATAAAATGAACTAATATATTAAAGTATATATAAAAGGACTGGATCATAGTAAGAATTCAATGGATTTAGCTTAAAGGATTTAAAGATTTAAAGATAAAGGGAATTTGGCCAAAAGACCACTGTCCCTCTTTTTCAGTGAAGAATAGAGAATAGGTGGTATCAAAAGGATAGAGGAGAAATCTATGAGAGGAGTCAAGAATTAAAGTGGGCCAGAAGGAAAGTGAGTTGTATTAAATGATATAGGAAGGACAAGCCAGGTGAGTGCTAGGAAGTATCCTTTGCTTTTTGTTACAAGAGTTTGCTGGTGGCTTTGGTGGGATGGAGCCTCAGATCCTGATCCAGTGGTCTGAATGATGACCAGCCAGTGAGACTGCAGTGAGCAAGTGGAGACTACTTTTTCAAGAGGCTTGATTGAAATCAGAGTGTTGAGTGTTCGTGGGTATTGTAAAGTAGGGGTGACTCTGAAGCATTTTATAGGAGTGAGGCAAGAGCTAGTACAGGGCAGACAACTAAGTATTGAAAAGAGCCCCTTGGGTGCTTGGGAGGCTCAGTTGGTTAAGTGTCCAACTCTTGATTTCATCTCAGGTCATAATCTCACTGTTGGTGAGATTGATCAAGAACACCGCTAGGGACTCCCTCTCTTCCTTTGTCTCTGCCCCTTCCCTGCTCACTCTCTCTGTCCCTCTTTCAAAATAAATTAAAAAATAAAGAAACTTAAAAAAAAGGGTTTCTTGTTTATTCGTGAGATTTCCCTTCATAGATCCTTTGGCTGGCACCAAGCCTGAAGCTGAGTGACATCTCAAGGAGCTGCAGTCTGAGGCTGTGTATGAAGGGCCATGACTCTCCCATCCTTGTGTTCTGGCTGAATATGAAGGAAGGCATTCAGAGAAATTCTGCCTTGTTGTAATATTGGACCGGGATGGTAGGACCCCTGCATGAGAGGCAAGGCATGGTGTTGGCCTGAAGTATATGAAGTCCTCTGAGTTTTTTTGGCAGGTCAGACTACAGTCAGGGAGCCTCCTGAGTGAGGGGAAACCCCCTACAAAGTCCTGCAGTCATGCTGACCAAGCTACTCCCTGTGTGACCATGATAACACCTCTTATTTGAATACCTTCTTTTTTGAAGGTAGAACATTGTATTGGAAAGAACATGGAGGTAGATAACAAAAAACATATTTGTTTCATTCATTCATTCAGAAATATTCCATGAGCACCTACTGTGTGCCAGACAGTATGCTATGGGCTGGAATTACAATGGGGTCATGAGAGGAAAGGTGCCTGCCAAAAAGAACTTGGATTTCAGTGAGGAAGACCAGCAGTTAAACAAGCAAATATAGTTCCACAGGGAGAGTAGAGGTCCACAGCTCTGTGCAGAGAGGTCAGGGTATCTTCCTGGGGAAGCGATGGCAAGATACACTGAGGGGAGACACATTGGCAGCAGCCAGGTGCAGGGAACAGGGCAGAAGAGTTTTCTAAGTAGAGGATATAGCATGTGCGGAGGCTGTGGAGTTATGAAAGAGTCTGATACTTTCCAGGATCTGAAAGAAGGTGAGTTAGGCTGGAATATGGACAGTGCTGTCCCTCCAAATAGGTAGGTCAGTGAGAGTGGACAATGACTCTGATCTTCCATCTCCTCATTAAGGCCAGAAGTGGGTCGAAAGATGCCTCTCTGGGCTGCTCTTCTCAGAAGTGGAGATGAAAATGGGATAAGAGGGAAATGACTCTGAGGCCCATAAGTAGGATGGATTAGGGCACCAGGAAGGCAGGAAAGAAACTAGAATCAGTGTGGTCCTTTGGGAAGTTACCTATTGATGAGATGGCTGCCCTGGTAACAGGAATGGATAAAGGAGTGGTTGGAAAAAGAAACCTGTTTGCTAGAGAACAGATGCTGGGCTGAACCTATGGAGGTTCTTGGAAGGGTGCTTGTTTGAGAAGGATCATCATGAAACAATGGAAATAAGTGGAATTTACAAAGAGAGAATATATTCATTTGTTCATTCATTCATTTGTAGAGTTTTACCTTTTTAAGTACTTTCTACAAACAATGTGGGCCTGGAGCCCACAGCCCTGAAATAGAGAGTTACATGCTCCACTGACCCCGTCAGCCAGGTACCCCCAAGGGAGAACTTTTAGAGGACAGGAGCTGAGAAGTCAATGAAGGGACATAAAGGTACACAACCCAAGTGAGAGAGAACTGAATGGATTTGTGCTAAGGAATGTTAGAAGGGAGTGTTTACAAAAAGCAGATTGAACTCTAAGCTTCCTTGGGCAAATGCTCTTTTCAATCCAGTTAATTGGGTACATTCCAGGCCTAACAATAAAGAACTTGCGAAGCGTTGTTTGTGGCTGGCCAAAGCATACCTGGTAAGTCATAGATGCTGTTTTTCTAGCAACTTTAGATCTGATTTAGTCTGTTTCATTTTTATTGCCAGTTTGTGAATACTAACAGGTGCTTGAAGTGTCTGGTATTCTGCTTAAGGTAACATAGGAAGAGACATTCACATTCTTTAGTAGAGTAGTTCCCAAGCAAATCAGGGGAGACTCGAATCTTCTGTGAAGGTTTTCCAGCAATCATTTGAAGTGGTGTGTGTGGAAATTTAGTTGTTGATACACGTTTGAATTCTGAAAGAGATGAGAGGTACAGTGAAAACCCATTGCGCTGCGTATGTTAGGAAATTAGGTTGCCCAAAAGAGCACAGCCAAAGCCTGGTACAAGTTCACTGCTGACCTGTCGGTGAGGACAGGAGGCTGGGTGAAGCTCAGATCGATAGGCAATCACCGGGCGCTGCAGGGAGGCTCCCAGGTGGCTGGCCAGGCAGGCCTCTCCACGTTCACTCGGCTGTCCCCTTGGAATTCAAGGTTTCCTTAGCATGCGGATGTGGTGCCTACTTTAGCATTAAGACTGTCAAAGAGAAGAAACTTGGGACCTTTAAAACAATCCTATCTTGGGTAGCTATAATTTGGCTTTGGTTTCATTTTTCTCAGTGGTCAAAGAATGTTGTTTCCAGCCAGAATATCCTTCCTATGCATCCTTCAAAAAACTGATTTATGGTTGCTATGGGAACTGGATTATCAAATTTTGAAAATTAGTATATTTTAGGTCCTGGAGACTGTAACACCAGTGTGTGTGTGTGTGTGTGTGTGTGTGTGTGTGTGTGTGCGCGCGCATGCGTGCATGCGTTTCCTGCTTTGGGGGGAAGGAAGAAATATATTCCTTTTCATCTACCGTTATTAAATAAAGTGAAACATACACCTTTGTTAGTTGAATTGTGGAGTGTGCGATGTAACATTACATTCACTCATTCATTCACATTTATAGCATGTCTTTGCTATCTCATTCCCCTAGACACAAAACAACTAAAATGCTGAGGAAGAGGGATGTTACTTTAATGTGATTATAGCTCTTTTCAAAGTTTCCTTTTTTCCTTCTTTTAATGAGAAATTCAGTTTTTCTTTGGCTATGGGATAAGTAGGTTCTCTCACTGTTTCTCTCCATCTTGCTTTTGCTCTTTCTCTAGATATACAAATTGAAAGATGTATTATTTATACATATACATATATCACTTCACAGGGACTTTTGAAGATTTGATTACATACAATTTTACTTTCCACCCCCCACTCTGGAATATTGTATGCTGAGGTTGGAGGTTGTTCAGAGGGTGCAGGGGTAGATGTGGATACCAGCTTCCCTGAGACTCTCCTAAGGGGCGCCTGGGTGGCTCAGTCCATTGAGTGCCCGACTTCAGCTCAGGTCATAATCTCACAGTTTTCGAGTTTGGCCCCATGTCAGACTCCGTGCTGACAGCCCAGACCCTGGAACCTGCTTTGGATTCTTCCTCTCTCTCTCTCTCTCTCTCTCTCTCTCTCTCTCTCTCTGTCTCTGTGTCTCTTTCTGCCCTTTCCCCATTTATGAGCGCCTGCATACTCTCTCTATCTCAAAAATAAATAAACTGTACCCCCCCAAACAATGTAAGACCCTTTTTGCTTCCAAAGTCCAGTCATTGGTCTTCTTTCTAAGTATGAGGCTATTTTGCATTTATTTATTGTTTCTTCCTGCCCTTACTACCACAGGGCATCCTTGTCCAACAACCGTAGGTTGGTTTCCATTTAATTGTTCGGGATCATTCCTCCGTTATACTTGTCCCCTTCACACCCTGACTCCTTGTATTGCCCCTTCCAATACCCTTGATACTATTCTTCATCTGAGTATGAATATCTTCTTACATCCTGTCTTAGTGAGAGGGGTGGATACCATATACTACTGAGTATACTCTGCATTTTATACCTTTTATGTTTTTTTTTAAGCTGTGGGCAAAAGGTTATTTCTGTATAGCGACTGCTGTGTTTTGCCCATTTAGATCCCAGCCTGATCATTTTTTATTCCTCAGAAGCTGCCACCTGCATTTTAATGTCAGAACCATGTGTAACTCATTTTTCATGAAGCTCATTCTTTTTCTCTCAAAATGCTTAGGTGTCAGTCTTTGACTCCTGCCTAGTTTGCATGTTTTGGCCAAACCTGTGTGCTCTACCTTCAGAATATATCTAGACTTTGACCACTACTTGCCACCTTCATTGTGGTTACCCTGGTCCAAACCATTATCATCTCCTAGCTGAGTTATTAACAAAGCCTCCCAACTGTCCTCCCTGTTTATGTCCTTGCCCTTTTTCTCCACCCTGTGCCTTGAGTAATTCTGTTAGAATAGAAGTCAGAGGATGTTAGTTCTCTATTCAAAACCTTCCATTGGCTCCCACCTCACTGAGAATACAAGCCAGTGTTTTTTCACCCACTCCCCACAGCGGATTTCTCTGAACTCCTCTGAACTCCCTCTCTAGGCACACTTGCAAGGAATTCAGCCTCAGGGCAAGGAATTCTGCCTCAGGGCTTTGAACTTGTTCTTTGTGCTTAGCATACTTTTCCTCCTAAACACACACACCGCTTACTCCTTCATCAGGTGTTTGCTCAAATGTCACTTTCTCGGTATAGCTTCCTAAAATCTTGACCTTTCCTCTCCCCTTTCCTATTTCATGTTTTCCATAGCACTTACAATGATCTCATATACTACATATTGTGCTTATGTCTTATATTTATTGTCCTTTTCCTGCAGTAGGATGGAACCATTGAGGGCAGGACATTGTGTCCATTTTCTTTACTGCTGCATCCCCAGCATTTGGAAAAGCATCTAGCAGGTGGTAGTTGCTACTAAATACTGTTGTTGAATAAATACATTTCGTGTTGCTACATTAACATTCATCATATTGCTATATTACTTTGCATGTTCCCCACAATTGTATCTATTTCTTTTGATGACATATCAATCTCCAAACAGTGGCATCTAACTCCAGACACTAGAATACAAAGATGAGTAAGAAGCAGGCACTGTCCACAGGGAACTTGCAGTCGAAGAAGAAGTCAGGTAGTTACAGTACATGGTAGTAAATGCTTTAGCGGAGGTGAGCTCAGGTGGCCTTGGGAGAAAGGTATGGATGTATAGCCAGAATCTATGATATGCAAGTTGGAATGCCCAGACTGGCTCAGTCTGGCTCTAAAGCCCCAGCTACAATAGATGCTAATTTGCCTTTTTATGGAGTGATGTGTTGATCTCTGTACAAACGCCTCTTTGCTTCTTTCCTAGAAGTTTTGGATGCAGGTGACAATGGTGATTTGAGGAGACTTAAGCTTAAAGGACTTTAACCTTTAAGAAGGAAGAAGTTGTATAAGTTAGGATGTTTGAATAAATGTGTGCTATTAAATACTCCTTTATCAGATGAGGTAATACCTTAAGGTGTTTTTGCATTGATTTTATTCCTGTGCCGGGTGTTTCTGAATATGTTTGAGGAAACAAATCCATAGGAAAAAATCCACAATTCAACCTATAAATCTATAGAAAATACTCTCTGCATGAATGAAACTGGTCTCTTTTAAATCTCCAGCTAACATTGCAGGAGTTGGGGACAAAGGAAAATTGTGTGATTTTTGTGATCCATCCATGCAGAATTGGACAGTAAAAGGATACAGGAAAAAATTGATTTTTAAAGTGGAAGTGCTGATATGTGAAGAAAGTCAAAGAAATATGATTCATAGTTAGAACCCATAGATTATAATTGACCAAGTGCTTTCACAAACATTAGTTATCACAAAATTCAGTGAAGTAGGGGAAGTATAATTCCATATAACAGATGGGGAATATTTGGAGAGGTTAGGATAATAGTGAACTCGATCAAGTCATACAGCTAAATTTTTTGGTATACCATGTTTTTTCCAGAATACTAGACTTTTGTGTTTTTAAGAATATGTATGACTCTAACTTATGTTTTCCATTCACGGAATCTGGAAAAATAGTTGAATATTGTTTGTCTTATATCTTTTATTTTCTATTCCTAAATGCTTTGAGGTATGATTTAATAAGATTCTAAAATATGTTAAGCTACATTTTGTATTTTATTCTTCTTTCATATTATATATATGTGTGTGTGTATATATATATATATAATATATAATATTTATTTATTCTTGGGAGAGAGAGAACATGAGTGAGGGAGGGGCAGAGAGAGAGAGGGAGACACAGAATCCAAAGCAGGCTCCAGGCCCCGAGCTGTCAGTGTGGGGCCCAACTCAATGAACCACGAGATTACGACCTGAGCCAAAGTGGGATGCCCAAATGACTGAGCCACCCAGGGGCCCCTCTTCTTTCATCTATAAAATTGTATTGTGCCTCTTTCACTGAGTAACTTGAAGTGCTTTAGAAGAGATAATCTCATGCAAAATCCAGATGGGCACAACTATTTTATGGATCTAGAAAGTGGTTTTATGTATGTATGTATGTATGTATGTATGTATTTACTTATGAGTTCTGTCTTGCATACCATGACGTTTCAAAGGTTTGTGGTCAAATACAGTAAAACACACTCCTAATGTTTTTTGCCCCGGAAGCTATTAGTATGAGATTTATAGATGAGATTTATAGATGACAGGAAATAGATATGATCTTTGCAGATAAATATTAGTAATATGAAGTAAGAGATATTAATATGAAAAATGATAGTTTTTAAGAAAGACATCAGGTGAACTTTTGACTTACAGTTAATACAGCTGGCCAGGAGGGACAGTAAATACTAGACAGGAAGTCATGTTTCACACCTGTATACTTAAAACATCCAAGTCTGATTTCCCTCCAGCATTGCCAATTACATTGATTATAGCTCTTATTTTTCTTTGCACTTCAACCAAGTTTACAGACAATTCGAAGTAAATGATCGATCTGTGTATATCTCCTGATTGATTGCATTTATCACCAACCACAATGGAAAAAGTTGTCATAAAGGTCTCGATTAAATAATCTACAAGCTGCCATGGACAAACATCTCATAGTTGAATTTTGGCTGAATACACTGGGCTGCAGTTTTTCACTTCATATTGATTGGACAGCCTAGTGATTGTAGATAGGGGCTGAAAATCACTCTCTAGAGAAACTCCATCCATACTGTGTGTGTGCAAGTGTGTTTACCTGGGAAGCACGGGTGAGAATCCTGGGAAGGTTCGTGAATAACTATTGACCCAGAATCTGAAATTCCCTCATGATAATCTTTGAAGAGCACAGGAGCCTCTGTAAAAATGACAAAATGACATAACCTGAAACATTGGGTACAGGTCATTGTAATTAGTTCTACTGGATTAATCACACACTTGACTGGTGAGGGCAGATCTAGATTTCTACTTCAGGTTGTTAAGACAAGAGCAATGTTCATGCCCTTTAGGGAGTTAGCACTCCTTTACCGGGAAGCTCTTTTTTGCGAAAGAATCGTCCAAAATATGGAGAAATGCCCTCAGCGTGATGATATTTATAACTGCCTTGTTTACAAAAAGGAGAAACTGAAAAGACCAGTATAGGAATGTGATGCATCCACTAGACAGAGTTTTTGCAGGTATTGAGAGTTATGAAGTTTTAGCAACATGGAAACTGCTTGGATATGGTGCAAAGTGAAAACTTATGTTATGCAGTTAAAAGTGTAGATAACTTGCTATTATATTTTTATTATAAATATACATTGAACATAGATTTGTGGAGAAATAGTAATCATTTAAAAACCTGTATTCTCAACATGCTGCAGATGAGAAAACCAAGGTTCAGTATAGTTAGGTAACTTCTTCAGTTCACACAGCTATTCAGGGTCAGAGTGGACCTGGTTCCAGGGTTGCTCGCCTCCCAAATTATGTCTTTAACCTTGTGCTAAAATGGTAATAGTGCTTCTATACTGAAAACACACATATATGGGGCACCTGGGTGGCTCAGTTGGTTTAGCATCCGACTTTGGCTCAGGAAATGATCTCACAGTTTGTGAGTTTGAGCCCCGTGTCGGGCTCTGTGCTGACAGCTTAGTGCCTGGAGCCTGCTTTGGATTCTGTGTCTCCTTTTCTCTCTGCCCCTCCCCCACTTGTGCTGTCTCTCTCTGTCTCTCAAAAATAAATAAATGTAAAAATGAAAACCCCCTCATATACGTATTTAGGAAACTTAAGGAAAAATTCAGAATGGTATTATAAAAATGGTTTTATTTGAGTTTTCTTTTATTTTTCTAATTTTTCTAATTTTCTTTTCTCTTCTTTCTACCTTCATCTTTCCTCTACAGTTCTTCATAAATTTTTCCCTTTCCTTTCTCTTCCTTTCCTATTCTCTTCTCCTTCTGCATACTTTTACAGGGGAGGAAAAGGTTTTTTTTTTTTTTTTTTGACTTTCTTAGGGTTCTTGGCTGGGTCTGAAAATTGGACTGACAAAGATAACCAGGAGAAAAACACACACATTTATTTAATATCAGTTTTAGGTGTTATAGTCACCTTCATAAGGAAAAGAAGTTCCAAAGAAATGGTTAAGTCTGAGTTTTTTTGCTGGGTTTGTGAAGACAGGCCATTTGTAGAGTAATATGATAGGTCAAAGAGTATAAGGTAGGTGTAATAAATTGGGGGGAACTGCATAAGGACCATGTGTGTAGATTCTTCTAGGCTTCCTACATCTGGGAGATAAAGATACTTCTTTTTTCTGCATATAAGAAGGGCACCTCCCACATTAAGGTCTTATAAGCTGCTTCAGGGGAGAAGGAAAGGTGGGGGGAATAAGGTCAGAGAGACTTTCTCTTTCTGCTGTTTTTTTTCAAACTCTTTCAGCTTATAATATTCCAGACATTGTGCAGTATTTGGGGGTGATGTGTTGTCCTAAACCCTATCACATTCAGTTTTCAGTCAGCAAGAATCCTATTTCTAACTAAGACTGTGTTCCTGGCATAAGCAAATCACAGCTTCATCCAGGCTATCCCTCCTGTTCCTGACTCGTCTTCTCCCAACCTTGACATTCACTCTCGATGTCCCAACTGTTTTAGTTTATTTCTTCTTGATTGAGACTGCTGGAAATAGCCAAGGGAACTCCCATCGCCTCTTCAGGTGTGACACTCATTGAGTCTCATGCATTTTAAATCTGAACAATTGGAAATTTCTACTTCTGCTCTTTAGCTCTGAGTTTAGGAGTTGCGTTTCTTGGGCATAATGGCTGTGTGGAGCAAATGTTAACTGTTTCTCGAGCGTTCATAACTAATTTGGCCCTTTAAAAAAAGTTTAAAGCAAGAACACTATTTTCCCTGGCCTCCCAGGGGTAGTGGGTAGAGGTGGGAGATGTTGGTGTTTATCTCACGTTTTAAATTAACATGTTTGTTTTTAGGGTGTCTTTTCGTTTCTGACATTTCTCCCTCTGGACTCAGCAAGTTTTTGAATTGCTGGTTCTCCTGCCATGAGAACATCCTTTGAGAGAGACCCTGGAGATCTCAAGAGATGTTAATTAGTAGAAGTAAATAAATGGCCTGTTTATTTGTATGCACATTTTAATGCTGTCCTTTCCTTTTTTAAATTAAGAAGTAGAAAATGTGCTTGTGCTTAAATGTAGTGTAAAGTTTCCCATATTCCTTTGGGTGCTGGTGTATTTTCCCTGGTTGCAGAAAATATGTTCAAAAGAATTTTATCCCTTGATAATGTCCCTCCTCCATTTTATTGCTTTATATTGCCACCCCTGCCCTTGCACAAAATGGTGTCTGAACAGTAATAATATTTTATAATCTCTTATAGTAACCATACTTACTTATTTTCAACAATTACAAAGGGCTCGAGTTGAAGAAACAGAGGTCTGGGAATTGCACATTATTTGCATAAAACTCTTTTCACCTGAAATTGTAAAAATTAGAGTGACTGAGCAGAAAGGGACTTTTACAATGTCTTCCTCGGTCTTATCTTCAGGCAGCCTCACACTTAAATAGTTCAAGAAAATGAAATACTGCTTTATTTCGGAAGCTGTTAAAATTGTTTTCAAAACTTTTCCTGGTATCCTTTCAAAATATAAGTCATGTTATTACAACTTTCTTATTAATATTTTACTTAATCTCTTACAGCAGAACTCAAGCTTGTTATTTTATATACTTTTTCAAGGGAGCAATATAGAATAATGATTAAGAGCAGGAGCCCTGGAGTTAGACCACCTGGGTTCAAACTGTGGCTTTGCCACTTAGTACCGCGTGACCCTTGGCAAGCTACTTAACTTCATTTGGCTATAGTGTTCTCCTCTCTAAGAATGGGTAATACTAGTTATGAGAATTTAGTCAGGTATTACATACTCTAAGATACTTAGGATGGTGCCTGATGTACCATGATTGTTCTCAGGTTAGACTTAACATTAAAAGAGGAAAATGATCTTTAGATGGGAAAGGGTAGAATAGTAGTTGAGAAGGAATTAAATCTCAAGATGTCAGAAAGCCCCAATGAGGTTTTCAACCCTAGATTCATTACATTCCAGATTACTGAGACAATGCATATATGTTATAATAGAACTATTTTTTTATTAATCTTTCTAAAAGCTTGGAGATATTTCTGAAGACAGGCAAGAACTAAATAATGTTTTCAAAAGGCATCCAACAAAAGCTAATGATAATGTGGACAGTATTGGCTTGATTATAACACTGTTAGCTGGATTTACAGATTTGTACCAATACAATTACAGTGTTTGTTAATGGCTCATGAACAATTATTACTCCAACAGGAATTTGCAACAGTTGATAATTAGAATACCTATAATGAAAGAGATATAATGTATATAAAAGCAAGAACTGGTATTATGGAGAAACAGAACTCAAGTATGAGACCTAAGGTCAACCATATATGTTAACACTGAACTTCATATTTAGCTCTGAGGTTCTTGGCAGCCAGGATGACAAAGGAGATATGATTAGTTGTGTTATTGTTATTATCCAAAAGAAGAAAGTAAGTAGGTTCCTCAGAAGCACATTTTTCCTAGTACTGATTTTTAAAGGAAATTTATCACATGAGACCGTAAATAATGAGTACTGATTTAATAGGCAATTCCTTCAACAATAGTTTTTGAAGCAAATGCTCTTTTTGAAAACAATCTTAGGAAAAATATCTAAATGTTATTTATTGTGTCAGTTCAGTAAAGGGGCTATTATGAAAAGCTAAGCTAATTTGGTCTGTATATGTGAACTTCATGTGGTCTGACTAGATCCAAAGTATAATTTAGAGATTGACTGTTATATCTTTCAACAATGTTCTTTAAAGTCACTTCTTCTAGCCAGAGTTTGAGGGGAGCTGGATGATAGATTCTAGTTTAAAAAGAGACAGAAGCATGTTTAGTTGGGTGTTTTTCTTTTTTTAAGCAGGACTAGTATGTTTTTGAAATCACATAGGAAGTTAGTAATGTCAAGTACCTATGAGGAAAATTATAGTATGTTTTTATACCAAGTCTTGAAGCTCTGAGTTCATTAGAGGTACTTGGGGTACTTGGTTGGATGAGAGGGTGAGGGCAGAGAAAGACTTGAGGGGTTCAGCTTTACTTATTTTTACATTGGGATTCTGCAAAGGACTATGTGACAAGCAGTAAAATAAATTATTTTGCTTAAGATTTTGAAAAACTACTGTCATTTTGCATAGCTATACTGATTTTGGTCTAATTATTCATCATGGGAATAAAAAATCTACAACGATGTCTCATAGATTAATTTGTTTTAACAATAGCTTTTTCTTAAAGTATAGCCAAATGAATTAGTTGCACAGTGTACCATCTGAAAGGGGTATGGGAATGGGCAAATAAATTTCCATTGCCTTTTGAAGAAAAATTTTCAAAGATACTGATTCAGTTTTAGAGTAATTAATTTTAATCCATAATCTATTGCTTTTGACTTTAGCTGGAAAACAGAACAAATTATATATGTCTAGACCAACCTAGGATTCAAGGTTCTTAGGCCAACCTAGATAAATGAAAATGAAACCAAACATCAGCACACAGGAAAATAATTATTTTTCTAATTTCTATGGAAATGGAGAATGTCTCCAGTTTACCCAATTATTTACTACAAATTTAGGATGCTAAAACAGAGCCCTGCTCTCTAAAGCAATAGTTACCCTTGGGGCTGAACAATGCAAGAGTTAGGGGATCTCTTTCCCCTCTCCCCTCCCCCATAGTTAAAAATCCATGTATAACATTTGATTTTCAAAAAACTTTACTACAAATAGCCTACTGTTGACTGGAAGCCTTGTTGATAACATAAACATTTGATTCACATATATTTTTTTAAGTTATATGTATTATATAGTGTTTTCTTACAATAAAGAGAAAAGAAAATCATAAGAGAAAATGCATGCATAGTACTTTAATGTATTTATCACAAAAATCCACATATAAGTGGGCTTATACTGTCCAAGTCTATGTTGTTCAAGGGTCAATTGTATTTATTATGTTTTGATAAGCCTCTTTCTTCCAGTGCATAAAAATGCAAGTTTTGCAGGAATATCAATAGTTAGGTGTTCATATTAATATTATGCACCTTAGGTCGCACCTAGTTTCTGTCCTTCGAGTTCAAGACAATTCAAGGTTGATAAAAAGCAATCCTTAGTCTGTTCGGACATTGCAGAATAGAAATAAGACATGAGGCCTTTCTGTCAATCCCTCCTCCATTCTTAGAATAGAGATTTAGTACTTCTGTAGATAGAAGACTGGTCACATTTTATTTTTTATTCTTTTTTTAAAGCTTTCTTATTTTTGAGAGCAGAGAGGGAGAGAGAGAGAATCTCAAGCAGGTTCTGCACTGTTGGCACAGAGCCCAGTGCGAGGCTTGAACTAATGAATTGTGAGATCATGACGTGAGCCTAAATCATGTGGGATGCTTAACTAACTGAGCCACCCTGGCATCCCAAGATTGGTCACATTTTAGAGAGTACTTTACCCCTCCTTGAACTTTTTAACCCCAGTCCTACAAATTCATTTAGGATACGGTCATCATCAATTTTTATATAAACTATGACACTTTTGAGTATGGAAGTGTTTCACAACAGGACAACAAGCAAAAATGAAAGGGACTCTCCTGGGCAAACTTCATGTATAGTCTCCCAAAGTCTGGGTATAAATAGATACAGAAATCCTAGTGTGGGAGGGGTTTGGGAGATGAAAAACTTGTTGATTAAAATTAAGAAGATAAAATACATTGACTAGTGACCAGTTGGAACATACAAAAATATAAATAATAATGTATAAATGACATGTAAACCTACTTCCTAGAGATTGTCATTGTTGATGTTTGCATGACTGACTTTCCATGTAGAATTTTCATGCATAAGAACATATGTCTTTCTTACATTTTTTTTTCTTTTTAAATTCAGGATTCTATTTAGCCACTACTTTGTATCTGTTGCCACCTCTACAGTTAATCATAAACATTTCCCCATGTGAAATATTTAAAAACACTCTCTTTTATGGTTATATAGTGTTTTATCTTATAGTTGTACTATAACTTATCAATTATTCCCTATCATTGGTATTTTGATTTATTTATTTTTTATACCACTATGAAGTATGATGAACATCTTTGTACCTCAGTTTTTAAGTGGAATTCTCATAATTTCTTAAGAATAAATTCATGGAAGTAGAATTACTGAGTTACATTTTTGGGGCTCGTGTGTGTGTGTGTGTGTGTGTGTGTGTGTGTACTTTAAATTGTCCTTTCTTTATTTTTGAAAAATTGTTCTTTAAAAGTTTAGCAGCAAGGTGTAACAATCATGAAAACTAATAGGCAACTGACAGAATGGGAAAAGATAGTTGCAAATGACATATCAGATAAAGGGCTAGTATCCAAAATCTATAAGGAACTCACCAAACTACACACCCACAAAACAAATAACCCAGTGAAGAAATGGGCAGAAGACATGAACAGACACTTCTCCAAAGAGGACATCCAGATGGCCTACAGGCACATGAAACGATGCTCAACATCGCTCATCATCAGGTAAACACAAATCAAAACCACACTGAGATACCACCTCACACCAGTCAGTGGCTAAAATGAACAAATCAAGAGACTATAGATGCTGGTGTGGATGTGGAGAAATGGGCACCCTCCTACACTGTTGGTGGGAATGTAAACTGCTGCAGCTGCTCTGG